>NW_023276807.1:190653549-190858549 GCF_003668045.3 Cricetulus griseus | reverse complement strand
TTGAACTTGTGATCACCTGCCTCCAGCTCCCCTGGGCTGGGATTGAAAGAGTGCACCACCACATAGATTTATGTAGAGCAGAAATGAAGCCAAGGGCTTCCTGCATGGTAGGCAAGCACTCTATCAACTGAGAGGCATCCGTACCCCCATTACAAATTTTTTCCTATAATTCCTTTTAAACATAGTATACTATAAATAGTGAGGAAGTATAATGTATGCTTTTAAGTCTCCAGACTTTTTCAAATAAAGTTTTGGACATAGATTGACATGATTTTCCTATATTCATATAGTAAATTAATCAGATACCTTTCCCATGATATCTGGTGTGTGTGATAAATCTATGATAGTGTTGTACACCTGTAATCCCAGCACTCAAGAGATAGAAGCAGGAGGGTCAGAAGTTCAAAGTCATCCTCTGAATATATTTCAAACTGTCTCAAAAATTATATAAACTTATAATAATATATAATAATATACATATGTACATATATTATATATATAATCAAAGATTAAAAAATAAATGTTAGTGAAGGATAGGAAAAAGCTGCTTAAATTATGGGAATCATCTGCATAAGTTTAGTCAACTTTGTATTTGTCAGTGGTGGTCTAATTTGCCTGGATATTTGACAAAAGAATCTGTATTGCTATAGTCTTGAAGAAATGTTTGCCTTTACCTGCCTGAACAACCTAGGTTAATCTAAGTGTTCTAGTGGGAGGGCCACCAGTTTCCTCAGACTCCATAGCTTCATAAAACAGGAAGGTGGTCACACTTGTTATTTATGATTTTTGTTTGCCCACTCCATTGATTGGCTGCTTGATTGTTCAATTAGTTGATTCTGGGGATAGTTCACCTGAAGTTCTTATATAATTGGCAAGGCTATTTCTGTTAGCTGGTTATGTTAGAACAGTGTTGTTACCTTGGAAAATCCCACCAGGGCACACAAAGCACCTGGCTGATTGTTTCAATGGCTTAAAATTTGTTCTTGACCCCTTTCTTCAGCAAAAGTCTTAATTTCCCCTAATATATATGTGTATATATATATATATATATATATATATATATATCCCCTAATATAATATATATATGTATATATATTACACTTTCCATATATATATATATATATATATATTACACTTATTAATGGAGCTTCCTGCTATATTTCAACAAGTGTACACATGAGCACTGACAAAATCCAGCCTTTGTCTACCTCGTGCTCACATACCCTTCACAACCTCTAGTTATCAGTAATCTACATTTAATTTAACTCACTTTGGCCTCTATGAAGGAGAACATATGGTTCATGTCTTTCTGAGTCTGACTTAATTCCCTTAGCATAGTGTCTCTACTTCTGTCCATGTTTCTGTAAGTGGTATGATTTCATTCTCTTTGGAGGTAATACTCATTGTGCATAGCTACCACCTTTTCTTTGTCTTCCTTATTGTTCTTCTCTATAATGGCTAGACTAACTTACAAAAAAGTAAGTTAGTTTACCTTGATACATTAATAATGTATCAAAGTTCCTTTTATTTTCTTTGTCCTCCCCAGCCTTTGTTATATTTTCATAGCTGCCATTTTTACTGAGTAGGACAATAGCTTCCTGTAGCTTTGATGTGCATGCCCTCCATAGCTAATGATACTGAGAATTTTTTCATATATTTGTTGGCCATTTTCATTTCTTCTTTTGAGAAGCATTGATTCATAGTATTTGTCCACTTTTAATATTTGGGTGTTTATGGTTGTTAGTCAAACAAAGGTCTTAGAAAGAAGGCTAAAGGATTCTGAAATAATTGAAATGATCTAAAGTATGTATTCCCCTTCAGATGAGTACCTATCCAGACCAGACAGGAGTTCTTCCAATCTCAATGACAAAGAGAGGGAAGATTTTACAGGGCAAATGGTTTTATTTACTGTGTGGTGTGTCCATACTGTGCTCTCAGACAGTACTGGGTGGTTAGGGGTAGTATAAACTCAAATAAATTGACCTCCAATGGCTGGTTGTACCCTTCTATATTTCATTGTTCTTTGTATCAAACTTTATATAAATGCAAGAAACGATCTGGGAAATATTTATTCCACCGATGAACATAAATGCACTGTTGTTTCACAGAGGTCTCCCACGCTATAATACTGGCCTCATACTGGGTATGTAGTTGGTCTTGAACAAGTAACTGACAGTCTCTGAATGTCTCCAGCTGGGAATCAATGAGTGTCCCTGTATTTGGCCTTGTGCCTAGGCAATTGACTCACCTACTAGCTTTCCTGTCATGTGTATTTTCCAGATATGACCTTTGATTACCATGGAATCTTGTCCTTAGCATGGTTAAGTAAAACTTTTTTGTTTTTCTCAGATGCCATAGTTTTTACAGCATCCCCAGATGCAGACTCCAGTTCTGCTTCCTGTGACAGGTTTCCTTATGGTTGTTTCATGATAATTCCAGGCTGCTTCTCCACGCATTGTGACTGTCAACTGACAGCCAGGGTCCTCTATGTCATTTTTGACCCTTTGGCTCAAGTTGAGTCTCTCATTAATTCGTGGTTCTCTTTTTTACAGAATGGAGTTGCCTCCATTGTTTCTTTGGGCATGACTTTACAAGCTTGTGAGAAAGCTAGTTTGCTCTTAACCTTTATTTGGGAGGCTTTCTCTCCGGGTGATGGTAATCCTATGATAAATATCTCCCTTTAGCTCAAAGCTGGCTTCTGGGCTGGCCCCATTTGTCTCTGTTCCAAGGCTTCACACCACTTTGCAGTAGTCATTTCCAACTGAATTGGCAATGTTCTTATCGTCAATGAAAACAATAAATATTAATCATTGGTCCCTTCATGGTCCTTGGTGGATCATTAATCAACTGAACTTCTGCATTGTGCAGCATCGTTGTACTCAGCTTGCCTGTTTCCATGGAACAGATCAATCATCACTGCCTCGTGGGATTGCACACTCTTCCCTGACACGTTACCCTCAGCCATCTGCTGGGGCCTGAGTCCAGTCTGAATAATTTGTTTCATAGGAACCTCCTTTTGCTATGTGATTATAGAAAGTGCATGCTTTAGGGATGAAGTAATGAAACATCCTGAATAGAGCTGGTACATGGTGATCTCATGTAGATTTGAATTGAATCTCAACATACAGCTTAAGTTCACAGGACTTTCAGATCAATTCTAATGAGTTAAGAAGAAAAGTAGAAAGGGCTAGTAACTGCTTTGCAATACTCCTGGGAGAGTGTGGTCCTGTTCTGTGTTCATTTTACAGATGAAAAGGCTGCAATGCTGAAGCTACATGATTGACTCTAGAACACCAAAGCAGCATTGTTGTATCTGGATGTATTTAAACAATAGAATGCACCAGATGTTCATAAGAGAACCTGGCCCTTCCATGCACGAAGCTGTAGACTTAGGGTGCTCACACTGTCTCGTGCATTCCTACCCCCTCCTTTCAGAGACCCCTAGGAGTGGTTCTCTTCCAGTCCTGATGGACACCATCACCCTTCACAGCTGAAGGTGATGCCAGCTAACTACAGAGCATCAGTACTTAACATTTTGTCTACTACACTGACCCAAGAATTTATGGGCTGTTGTTTCTTGGAACTCAAACTATCATGGAAGATCCAAAGTTTCAAGGTCCTTTTAGGGCCTCTTAGACCTCATCATTCATGTGCAATTTTCATGTGACCCAGCCAGCCCATGGGTGCAACAAAGTCAAAGAGATGCCATGTGGGTTTCTTTAACCCTTTTCCATCAATAAGCAGTTTTATCTTTGATTCGTTTAACATTGTAAATTTTTTCTTCTTTTTTTTCCAACATAAAACTGGTAATAAAGAGCTACAATGTCATCCAGACAAAATACTCTTTGACCAGTCCTAAAAATCACTCAATAAGTTAAAGAAACAGTTAATGTATTAAACAGAGGGTAGGATGTGGACATAGATTAACCCAGCTTCTTTATTTTGTTTTAATTTTAAACCATACATGGAGGCTCTAGGTACCTAGGAAAGAAACTAGCCTGATGGGGTCCGTTCCTCTCACTAGCTTTCAGAGACTCCACAGCCCAGGATCACTTAATTAAAGTCTCTTGTGTTATTTTCACATACACTGTCTCCACCCAGGCTGCATAAAGCTCTGTCCCAGTGATGGGTCTGGCCATGAGCAGGCATAAATTAAACAGTAAGCCAGCAGCTGCAGGTCAGAGTGGGGGTCCTCGGACCAGAAATGCCTTTTATTTCTGACAAGCATTTTAAGCCTCTCCCATTGCAGGCTGGAGAACTGAAGCCTGTTGGAAGAAGCCAGAAGACCATGTTCAATGATGCTCAAAGTGGGGATCTGGAACTAAAGTGAACACTTCCAGCAGGCAACTGAAAGAGCATGGGGTGGTTTGGGGGGAGAGGTATCCTTTCCCATAATGCTTTTGGAACATCAGGTTCAGTTGTAGTGGCCTCATGAGTTGCTTTGTGACCTAGGTGTTACCTGCTGACTTTGAGGTCATGAGCAAATCACTTCATCTCTTCCTTTCAATCAGTATGCTGGAAAGCCCTGGATTTCCTTTGTATAATTTTGCAACGTTCATTTATTATTTATTTTACTTTATTTTGTCTGTGTATGGATGTGTAGGTGCCACAGCACACATGAAGATGGCAGATGACAACTTGCTGGAGTGATTCTTTCCTTTCCCCATGTGGGTCCCAGGGTCAGAACTCAAGTTGTCGGTCTTGGTGGCAAGTGTCTTTACATGCTGAGCCATCTCAACAGCCCCAGTGTTGGTATTTATCTTTCTTTGTGAATTAATTCATCACTTGCTTGTCTCTGCATTACATGGTTTAATTCATTGTCTTTCAGCTCTTGGTCCATTGACATTTTAGTCTTTTGGTATATCCACAAAATAACTTTTCTCTTAAACCAGATAAATGATTAAGATTTCTATTACTTTATTATGGATTTATTACCTTGAGAATAAGTTGCAAAAATGAGTCATTTTGAGGACTGTATACTGTTAAATCAATGGCCAAGTTGTATATGTTACTTCAGCTTAATCCATGCTTATCAACTACCTGTAACGGTTAGAATAGAAAGGGCTATAGAAATGGGTTAGAATTACTGAGGGTAGCCTTAGAGAAGGCTGTAGATAGTAGTTCATGAGAACATGTCACAGTTCCCCATCACCATCTGCATAGACCTGATAGTAATATCTTTGGAACTACAGAGTCCTCTGAACCCATGTCTACATGTACAAAAACTGAAATTACTAGTTGAGGGTATAGCTCAATGGTAGAGCATTTGACTGCAAAAGCTGAAATTACAAAATAATCATACTTATCTGATCCCCAAATCCCTGTATACCACCCAGTTTTTGTTGTTGTTTATTTGTTTGTTTGTGTGTGTGTGTGTGTGTGTGTGTGTGTGTGTGTGTGTGTGTGTGTGTGTGTGTGTGTGATTTCATATTTAATATATCTGGAGATAAAATAACTTTCCCCCTTTAGGTTGTTTGAAATTTAATTATTTTCAAAATTATTTATTGAGGTATAAAACTTGTGTAGCTTTAGTGTGGTACAGCATGGTGATTTGATGCACGTACACAGTCGATAATCATTAGACCAAGGCAGTAAGCATCTGCATTTCTTCAAATGTTAACCATTTTTTATGCTGACAAACTTGTGTTCTTCCTTTCTAGTCAGTTTGAAATGTATCATGGATTGTTTAGGCCAGCACTTACCATAGTGTGCTAGATAAAATCGGAACTAAGTTTCTAGGTCCCAACTGTATTTTAGTGCTCCTATCAAACCTCTTTCTGGCCCCTGATCCCTTCCTTTCCTAGCTACTAGTGACCCCCTTTCCATTTTCTTGTGAGCTAATATTTTAGTTCCCCCAATGAGCAAATATATGGATGCCTTCTCTTTCTGTGCCTGGCTTATTTCACTTAACATAATGACTTCTGTCCCCATCCACATTGCTGCAAATGACAGAATTCCACTCTTTTGCTGGCTAACTAATAATCTGCTTTATGTGTATGATCACATTTTCTTTATCAACTCCATTCATAATTGAGCATCTAAGCTGATTTCATCTGGGAGATATTGATGAAACATACTTTAAAAATAAACATGGAATGCCAGTGTCTCTGTGGCACCATGATTTCCTCTACTCCACATACATACCCAGGAGTAGAATTGTTGGATGGAATGGCATCTCTGCTCTAAGTTTCATGAGGATTCTCCATCCTGTTTTCCACAACATGTATCATAAAACTGAGACTCCCACCAACTGTGTGAGAGTCCTGATTCCTCTGCATCGCAACCAGCTATTTGTGTCTTTAGGATGATAATCATTCTAATTGTGTGAGATGGTATCTGATTGTTGTTCCCAAACTCACGGTCCCTGCTTCTGCTTACCAAGTGTTGAGTTCTAAGTCCTAGCCAGCCAGCACTAACTGACTTTCAAATGTTTAAACAGACATGAATTCCTGAAACAAACCTATGTTGGCTATTCTGTTGTTTCCTGCCCATAAACCAGTGTATATGACTTACTCAGAGTTTAGGTAGGATTTTTGCCTTTATATCTGTTAGCAAGATTGCCTGTTATTTTCTTTTCTGTGATGTTCTTGCTCCCTGTTCATATTAAGGTCATTATTTTCCTCCCAGATGAGTTAGAAAGCATTCTCTGTGTGTGTGTTCTGTTAGAGCGTGCATTCTGTTTTTCCATTTCCCTGAGAGTCACTCTGATCATCTCCTAGACATCCTTCACTACAAAAAATCCTCTACTTGTCAGTCCTAGTGTGCTGCTGAGATGTTCATTTCATCACCGAGTAGCTCCTCTGGAGATCTCACTCAACTATCTAATAATTTCCTGTTGCCTGGTGAACATATATCATGTCTGAGAACATCTTTGTTTATTTCCCAATGCCCCTACTCTGTTGCCCACTGTGTGTCTCTTGGGTTTTGATTCCACTGTCTGTGCCTGAAAAGGGGAATCTAGAGAGACTTACAAGCTAGGCAGAGATTGGTACCTGGATGACTAGGCCACTCTGCTGGACAGAAATGAGACAAAGCTTCAGAAAATGACACTTGATCCCTTTTTTTATCTAGCCAAGTTTCATCTTTTGACAGGGTCACATGTCCCAGTTACCTGTTCCTATTTTACCTTTACACCTCTGTACTGCTTCTTACTCCTAGAGATTCTAGATTGGAGTGAGTGACTCCCTAATTACTCCTCATCCTCCACACTGTCTGCATGCTTTACTAGCATCCTTAGTAACGTACAGGTTTAAGGAAGCAGAGACTGAACTGTGCTACCTGCTCTCCACCCCTCTCCTAGATCCGTGTCTGGCATGTGCTGCATGCACAATAAATCAATTCAAAGAAGTCAAATCAGAGACAGGCATGCAGCCAGTTCTGTAAGTTGCATATTTGCATCTTTCTGATGATAAAACTGAGGTCTGTGGAGATCATAGAGCTGGCTGGTAGCAGCTCCAACATGTGATCATGAAACTTCGCTCTTATCCATTGCGTCCTGCAGCTGAGCCTGAACTGTGGACGCCATTGCATTTGATTCTGATAAGGTCTTGCTATCTACCACAGCATTTCATATTAGGCTCACTTGTGAAGTGGATCTTTATAGGATGGAAAAGATCAGAACCCCTTTTGGTTCTACCACACAAATCATTGCAATGGTTGGGTTTGCTTTCAGTAATACCAGCCAAGAGATGAGCTGGCTCATGTCACTTGTGGTACAGAGTGGAACATGGACCACGTATTATAACTTCCTTGCTCCTGGCTCTGGATGATTTGCATGTAGCAGGCAACTGTTTACATTTAGACTTTTCCCTTGCACAACTGGGGGCCAGTTTCTGAGGGACGGTTAATCTCCACAGGTCCCCAGCAGACACAGCTACCTCTGTTAGTAACTAACTGTCACTAACAGAGGGAACAGAATGAATAGGGCCGGTCATTATGTGACCCAGTCAGCTAGTCAGGAGGTAATGAAGCACCTGCTAGCCCATGCTTGATCCTAAAGAGATCTGCTCTGGAAGGTAGCCTCAACCAAAGTAGTTTTTCACTGAAGTCTGGCTTTCAAGTTAAAAGAATCAACAAGACCAATAACTTTGTTTCTTACCAGTCAGAAGACTGGAGGAAGTAAGTCATATTCCTAAGCCTCATTTTTCCATCAATAAAGAGTGCAGGGAAGGAAGGGAAGCAAGATGGCTCAGTTGGTAGAGTGCTTATCTTGAAAGAATAATGACCTGACCTCTATCCACAGAATCCACATTAAAAAACAACAGGAATGGTGCTACATGCTTGTCATCTTAGCATTGATAGGTAGAGACGGGAGTGGTACTGACTTCATTCATGCTATAGGGTTACTTTACAGAATGACAATAGTTTAAAGGCCCTGGTGTGGAGCAGCATTGTTAGCTTTACTAGGGTTGACTTGCTCTTCTGGGCACAGTACCCCACATGTCTTTTGGAGAGGACTGCCCTTTGATACTCGTTCTGTAGTTTCAGGTAGACCTCCATTCATGAATTCAGGGATAGAACTGTGATCCAAGTCTGGCCAGTCAGGATATTCTGTCCATAAGTCAGAGTTGACAGTGATTGGCTTAGAGACAGACATTCAGATGAATATAATGGAGTGAATCCTGGAGGTGAGGCATTACAGGGGGACCAGTATGAAGCTAGCAGAGGTGACAGAGCCCCTGGAGACATGCAGCACCAGACAGCATGACATGGTTTAAGTTCCTGCATCAAGCCACTGTTGAGCAACATTATTAGACTGTTCTACTAGTTAAACCAAACAGATGCTGCTCCCTTCCAACCAATCTTAAAGGAAACTCCTTCTATGGCACTCCCAGTTTGCAGATGAGGAAAACTGAGGTTCAGAGATGAATAATAATATTAACTACTTCATGATGCAGATGGCAGTATGAAGTTAGTCATGGCCAGGCTTCCTTTTCCTCTCCCCTTCCCACGTCTCCTCTGCTCTCCCATCTTTTTTCCTAACTTCCTTCCTGTCCCACCTTTCTCTCCTTCCTTCTTTCCTTACCCCTTCTCTCTCCACTCTCATGTCTTCTCTCCCCCTTTCTTCTCCATGTTTTAGTCTGGCTTCTAGACTTCATCTCCATCCCCACCCCCCATCCCCCACCCCGTTTGTTCCGCCCTGGGTAAATCCATTTCCAACTCTGGGTCCTCATCTCTGGGGATGTCTTCACTGGCTTTGCCTAATAGTCCCATGCAGATCCTCCTGCAACCCAGAGACATGGCTTTTTCCCCTGTTCAGTCCAGTCTTGAGAATATGCTCCTCTCACCGAGAGCCATGCTTAGAGCTTACAGCCCCCCAACCCCATCCCACTGCCTGGACACAGAAAAGTATTTTGAAAAGATTCCTGACCCAGCCCTTCACAATATAGAAGAACTGAAAATAACTTATATGTCTAGTAACTGCACATCAATTAAAGTACATAAATGATATATACATGTGATGGGTGAGTCATCAAGTATTAAGAATGATGATATTCAATATTCTAGAAAGATGTGGCAAGTGGGGAAAGGGAGGACACATAACTCTATGACTACAGCTTTATAGAATGTACTTCTAGAGGCCTGGAGAGTAATGGTTAGATAGATAGATAGATAGATAGATAGATAGATAGATAGATAGATAGATAGATAGATATAGATAGATATAGATATAGATATAGATATCCATATATATTGAGGTGATGATATGTGTATTTCTAGATTTTAAGATCATGAGTAATATATTTTTGGCTTTGCTTTTCTCTAATTTCTAAATTTCTGGTAAATAAAACATCATTTATTTGAAAATTGTGAATAATTTAAAGATGTAAGCAGTATCCTTCCATCTGTGTCCTATGCCAGCATCTCATATGTTGCATTCAGTGTGGACTTGCATGTCATCAGGCTCTCATCCTGTGAAGAGTTGTGAGTAATCTTCCCAGCATAGGGAGCACTTGGGCATCCTCCATTTCTTTTAAAAAACTGAAGCTTGGCATTTTCATCTTCCCATCTAGAGGAAGATCTGCTTACTGCCCACACTCCATCTATCCACCAACTGAGCCCAGGCACTATAAACACTGTCATTTTCCCACATGGACGAAGGTATGGCTTTGAAGAACACAGCCTTTAATCAGACTAAACATCTCACTTTGCCCTAGTCATTAAACTGACTTCAGAGACAAAGGCCCAAGGCTTTGCATCTGTTTGCTTTGTGTAAAGACAGTCAGCTGATGCTGAACACTGGGAGGACCCAGTGTTTACATTAGGAGTAAGGAACTGAAAGCCCGCCATCTAATCCTTTCCTTAGCCAGGAGGTACTTCCAACATTTTAAAAGTCCCTTTTAAAGAGTAATAGAACTTTATAAGCATATTGGTCCTTTCATCTCCCAGAAAGTATCCTCAGGGCATGATTCAGACCTGTACATTAGATCATATTAAGCCTAATTTGGTTCTTCAGCACAGCGAAGAGCCTGGGGGTCTTTAGGAAGTTGTAAGAGTCATAGCCGTTAAAGGACCTGGCTTTTCAGACAAACACGTCTTTCCCATCTGGTGATGAACTTGTTGAATGTAATGCCTTGAGCGTCTTGCCTATAGACTAGGGGCTTCACCTTAAAGGGGGGACTAATTCCAGCAATGAAAGGGATGAGTACTACCTGGTGGTGTCTCTGCATAGCTACATCTCCTCTCCTTCCCTAAGTTTCTAGGCAAAAACCATGCTGTAGCTGTTTCAGTGACTCCCAGCTGGCTTACTCATGCATGGTGTTCATAATTCTTTTCAGCCACATGTAAGATCTCTGATGGAAAAAGGAATTTAATTTTTTTCAGAGTCCATTTGATGTCATGTACCTGATCAGCATGCAGGCCAGTGTGGAATAGTTGAAATGGGCCATGGATTTGAATCCTAGTTCTCTTAGTTCCTGGGTTTGAATCCCCACATTCCTCTCTCTTGTATTTTGGTCACTTGATCACCAGCTATGGTAATGCTATTTGGGGAGGTTCTGAAACTTTGGGATGTGGAGTATAGCTAGAGAGAGTAGGTCCCTAGGGGCAGGGTTCTAAGTTTCCATCTGACTCCTGGTTCTCTCTCTCTCTCTCTCTCTCTCTCTCTCTCTCTCTCTCTCTCTGTCCTTCTCTTTCTCCCCATCTCCCTCCCTTTCTTTTTCCCTCTGCCCTCTGCTTTCTCTGTTTCCTGGTCTATATGATGTGAATATCTTCTGTCACTTTCCCCTGCCACTTCAGTCCACACTGAAACAGACTGAAAGCCCTCAAAAATGTGAGTCACAATAATTCTTCCCTCTCTTAAGGTTTTCTATGAGGTATTGTGAACACACAACAGCAAACTAACACAGGGCAACTGGTCTCTCTGAGGATGGTTCCTAATCTTTGAAGAGAGGGAGACCGCAATGTGTGCCAGGTGTCCCTTCCCCAGTGGGGACAAATGAAGGCTAGAATAAGCATCACTCTGTGAATTATAAAAACCTAAGTATCATGATTACAACATCAAACTCCACCTCTCCGTTGGCTCCTTAACCAGGTCTGAAGTGTGAGACAGGAGTAGTAGTAGTGTATAACTCAGGTGCTGAAATCTGAGCCCAAGAGCCATCTTATACTTGTGGCTTACACTTGTAATCCCAGTACTTGGGATGCTGAGGCAGTGGGATTGCTTCCAGTTTAGGGTCAGTTTGGACTACACAATGAGTGCCAGACCAAGTAAGACTACATAGCAAGACTATGTGATTATGTCTCAAAAACCTGGGAAACAAGTTCTGTGTGTCTTATACTCGGAAGTCCCTCCTGTTTGGAGCCACACAGAACTTTCAGAAGCATCAAGCTACCAGAACTGTGTCTGGTTTTATAACTTAGAGTTTTGTGTGGTTCCTTTTGCTCAAATCTGCAAAAAGTTGGGGCAGAGAAATATTTGCAGAGAGGCTTATGGGAACTTTTGGAGTGGTCTTGGCCACCAACCACCCTCATCTCCTTCCTTTTTCCTGATTGCATCTGCACCTATTAGCATAGAAAAACAGGCAATTGATTGGGCTTATGCTGGCATCATCAGTAACATGGCTAAGCTGAGCCTGGATCCTGTGTCTAGCGTATATCTTTCCAGAAGCCAGCAGAGGGCTGGACACTCGTCTGTTTTCCATTGAGATCGTCTTCCTTGTCTTGGCCTTGACATTCAGCTAGTTGGGGGTCTCATCATAGGCAGTGTGCTAACAGACAAAATAGCCTGGTAGCCAGGATTGAGGCCAACTTTGGGGTTGCCTTCCCTTTCCTCTATTCTTTTCTCATGTTGTGTGATTATGGCTCTAGCTGGTTTGACCCAATTGCAGGTGTTTCTGTTGGCCTCTGATGCACTCTTTCACACAGGCAAGTAAGGATGGCTTCTTTCAAAGGATTCTGTCTGTTACAGGAAACTACAAAGAGGGGGGAACGGTGGCTTTCAAGAACCATGGACTCTGTGATGGCACAAAGGAATTAAAGATAGGGTGAACCCATATTTAAAAATAAAGGGATATACAGAGGAGTAATAAAATCATGTACATTTGCATATGCATGTGTGCACACATGTATAGTATGTATATGTACATGTATTATCTGTACCTTTATGCATACACCTGTATGTAGATGTCTGCATTTAGTTCTTAGCCCTGCCCACACCCCCCAGAATGTGTGTGCCCAGCGATGCCCAAAGGCACAACTAGCATTTAGATTTTGGCTTCTATATATCATCATTTATAAAGAATGGAGCTCCTTGGAGAAAAGACCAATCACAATGGATCCCAGAAAGCTAAGATTTAAATAAGACATCTTTCACCAAAATTAAGAAAGTACCTCAAAGAATAAGAGAGTAGTTCAGGTGACCACCAGAAGACATTTGATCTGGCCAACTTAAAGGCAATTTGAATATCAAAATAAATTGTAACTTACAACCCCCTCTACTGAATATGAAGCTTTTACTCCATACTATAAAAATAAAAGGGTGAGATAAAAGTTCAAAAATTAGGCAGTTTATGTAGTTCCAGTATATCCAATTACAAAATATTTATGATAAATGGGAAAAAGTTATTTTTGTAGTGGGTAAAACATACCTTAACAAAGTTATCAAAATGAACATCATTGATAATAGGATAGAATGAAATGACTTATCATAAAACCCATAAAACAAGAACACAGCATGCCCCCTCTGATGTGCTTGACAGGTATGCATGACCTGTGCCTGATGCTCACATGCCCAAGATGCAGATATCCAGCAATATAATAAGCCAATGGTCTTCAAGAGTCATTGGAGTGATCTGAAAGTGAAAACGTGGGCAACGGTTTCCAAGCTTGACAACTGACAACTATGGTCTGGAATCTGCACTCTTTGTGGCATGCTCGGGAAGGTGCTACCAAGCCACGAGCACCTCACTCTTCAGTGGTTCAGGGGGAAAAGTCCTTTATACCCACTTAGTAACTCTTACGTTACTGTAGTTATTGAAAACTTAAGAACAAAAAGCAAGTAAAATGAAATAAGACCAAATTTAAACACAGAAACCTTCATTTTCTCAGGTCCAGAATCAAGCTGAGTATTAACTTCATAGAGTGTAACGTGTCAGTGTTGGTCTTTGCACTCATCTGTAGGCTGCTATGGAGTGTGTGTGTGTGTGTGTGTGTGTGTGTGTGTGTGTGTTTGAAATGGGATCTTTCTCTTCAGCCTAGGATGGCCTGGAACTAGCTGTGTAGCCCAGGCTGGCATTAGACTCATGGCAATTTTCCTGCCTCAGCTTTCCAAGTACTGAAATTACAGACAGCAGCTGCCATTTCTTGGAGGGTTGTCCCTGCAGGAATACCCACTTGCCAGATTTCTATGATGATTGACTTCATTGTATATAGAATGGAACTAATTTTTTCTACAAAGTATCATAAATCCCAAAAAAGAAATTTCCATGCGAAGTCAGAACAGGAATTGCATTCCATGGGGAAAAAAAACCAAGACAACGTATTATTACCATCCAGACAATTATCTAATAAAGACCAAAAAAAAAGAGATTTATGATTTTCTAAACCAATCATAACTCACTCCAGGAATGTAGACACAGAGAGCCCTGCAGACACAGATTCCAATTATGTAGACACATGAAGGATTTCCTCTGTGAAGGAAAATAACTATTGTTTTGGGACAACTGTAAAAATGGGAATTAGGAGTTGGGTCTTGATAACTGTGAATTTAAAAATTACCACAAAGCAGAGATTTTGACAATATTTATGAGTCGTCTTCCCCTAACCAGGAAGATTCAGTACAATCAAAGACTTTTGATCTTTAGGTTTAGAAAAAACCTAAAGATTTTTAGGTTTTTTTTTAGATACATTTTTAGGTGTATTTATATCTTGGGCCTTGGATTCTATGATATCACAGATGGGAAGCAATTCAACTGTTTAAGTTGACAGGAACCAGAAAGGACTGAGAATGCAGCTTAGTTGGTTCAATGCTTGCTTAGTATGCAGGAGGCCCTGGGTCTGATCCCAGCCCCCCATGAAACTGGATATGGTGGTACATGCCTATAATCCTAGCAGTTGGGAAGTAAGGGCAAGAAGATCAGCGGGATCAAGATCATTCTCTGCCACATTTTGAGCTGGAGGCCAGTTAGGACTACATGAGACCCTGTCTGGAAAGAAAGAACATAACAAAATAAATCCTTAAGTTTATAAAGACCTGTAATAGTTTCTCTATTTTTCTTTCAAACTTGAGACCTGCTGAACACATAATCTCTGGGCAGTGTGGTCTGCTTGACCGTGGAGATCCAATTTGTCCAGATACTTCACTTGCAGATGCTAGGTCAGACTGGGAAAGGGCTTACCCTAACAAATGCTACCACTTAAGAGAAGGCTTTCAGATCCTCCAGTCCTAAATCACAGTGCCTATCACTAAAACTAGCAGTTGGCTTTGCATAAACCTATCAGTTAGATTTCCTTAGGCTACAATCAACAGAAAGCTCTCAAATTGGATTTAAAAATAAAGGGAATTTATTGGCTCAGGTAATGGAAAAGTCCAAAGTATAGCTTCAAGCAAGGCTTAATCCAGGTGCCAAAGAATGTCATTACATAGAATCTCACTTCCTTTATGTTTTTATTAGCCCCAGTGGCCCTCCTAGCCATTCTAGAGAGTCCCTGTGTAGCTGCAAACATTCCTGACCTTTTGTCCTTACAGTGCTAAGTGCAGAGGACCAGGCATTGTCTCTTAGCATTAGCCTGGCGCATCTCAGAAACCATTCTCTTAGTTGTCAAATGTGGTCACATACCCAGCACACGCTGGCCATTAGTGATACTGTGAATAGGAGAAATTGATGCCCTGAACCAACCAGGACTTGTTCTTTCAGTTACTCTCATAGGTATGAAGTGATTAACACTACCAGACTAAGATGCCTTTGAACTTATTCTACAAGTTTCTAGAAGCTGTGTAAGTTCAAGGTTTAAGTAGACAATCCATGAGGTTTTTATCTCTGTGTCTTTTTCCTCTGTCCTCAAACGATGGCAAGGCTCCCAGGTCTCCATCCCATTCCCTCCAAAACACCCCACTGCTTATCACCATCCCACTGGGGATTTAGTTTCAACTGCAGGGTTTGGGGGTGGGAAGGGGCACAAATGCTAGGATCATAGACACAGCTGCAGCTTTGAGTTAGAGTGACCCCCCCAAAAAAAGTAACCCTACACAGCTGGCAAGGAGAAGGAAGCGGCTTCTGTCTCTCAGTGAGAAACTAGAATGTTGTTTTATTAGAGGAATGATGGGATGCTGAGTAAAAAGATAAACACAGGTGTACATGACTCCTCTCAATTCTTCATTGCATTGAGTCATCTTTTACTCAGAAGGGCATAGACCATGTCCTGCTGTCTCTGGCTAGGCCTCCAGCATCTAGAGTGTACGCAGAAGGTCTTTCATGAAAAAACTTAGAAAACTAGGACCAAGTACAAAAAGAAATTATTATAACTAAATGTGTTTATAATCTCAGCGTCTAAAAATAATCACACCTCCTTTTTTTCTTTCTACGCAGATGCACATAGTTATTCATAATTGGAAAATACAATGTTTATTTGGATTTAATTTAGCTTTTATTTTTCTATTTAATATACCATTACATTTCCCAAGTAATGAAAATCACTTGAAAACACAATTTAAAAAACCCAGAGTAACATTAGTTATAAGGATTCAGAATAATTTATTCAAACCGGTCCTTGCTTAAGAGACTTAATTTGCTGCTAATTTTTCACTACCCTGCATAATGCTGTAGGGACACATACCTCTTATGTCTTTCATGTGTCTTTTGAAATACCATAGATGACAGGTACCTCTTTGTGTGAGCATGCACGACCTTCTATTCCATCTTGCACTCATAGTTTTGCCAATTATTTTTTTTTACTAAAATGCATAGAAGAAGCAGTCAGAAGAAAAACAATTTAACCTAAAGAAAGAACATTTGAAGAGACAGTTTAGTCAGTCCTGAGTTTAGTTCCCAGCAGCCATGTGAAAAAGTCAGACATGGCTGGAGATGTGGAGCCCAGTAGATCCTTGGGGTTCACTAGACAGCCAGCCTCATCTAATCTGTGAGTTCTAGGCTAGTGAGAGACTGCCTCTAAAAACAAGGTGGATGGCTCCTGAGACACTATCTGATATTGTCCCCCGGGCCTCCATAAATAAACATGGGCCAGACGTCACATTTGCATAAACACCCACATGCATGTACCATTCTCTGGTACAATAATTTCTCAAAGACAAATACAGGCTTTTTCTTTAGACAAATAAATTTGTGTATGAGCCATCTAGGTGGAGTGTGAGGCATATCTCTAAAGAGATTCATATCAGTTTTGCAGTATAGGGGATGCCACAGCCTTCTCTGCCATCTCTATAAGAGCTTTCAAACAAGTAGCATGTTATAATTCAGTGTGTTTTTGAGATTTATTTTGCTTGGGGAAGTACAAATTTGACATGAGATGAACCACCACCATCACCTCCAGTTGGACATGCTTGGGAAATGGGGCAAGAAGAATAATCATTGATTCCAAAAACATGCACTTAAGAAGAAAGCTATTGTGGCATCCAGAAAGTGGAAATTTATACTTCCACTAGCAGAGAATGGAAAGACATTGAGTATGTTCTTTTAATAGAAGCCCTTAATGTTTTTGGAAAACAAATGTCCACATAAGTTTCTTCCCAGGGATTTTGGTACAGAGAATGGATTTTATTGACAGATGGCAAATTCTAAAGTAGGGCATCATATGTTTCTTGTGGGTCTCGCCTATCCTGGCTTGGCCAAGATCAAGAAGGAATGTGTAGAACATGCTATGGCCTCAGTTGTGGAACTGAGTCTGCGCTCCACCTTCTCACACAGTTGGATTCAAGTAGGTTTTATTTCCTTGGGACATTTTGGATGATTTTTCTGAGAGCAACCACATCAAAGCTACATTGGGGAGGAGTTTTCCAAGAATGTGGTGTGGCTATGTTCTATCTACCATCTGCTCCTGTGGGCAGCACAGGGAGGGGATTGGTGGAGTCCACCTGTGTCCCCAATTCTCAGAGGCACCTGATAAGGCACATACTGGTACTGAGGGACATGGCATATCTTTGAAATGAAGGGAACCACAGAGGCATCCAGGACAGTCCATCTTGACTTCCAGCACTCAACCTTTAGGAATCCCCTATACTTCTTACATGGAGCATGAAGCCCACACAGCCTCCTGTTCAAAGAGTGTTCTACTTTACCAGATCATTCAAGTCACCAAAGCTTTTCCTAAAGCAAATCTCAGGGAAGAAGGAGGCATGGTCATTCTAATCTGAAAGCTTCCCATTCAGGTGTTCAGCCCAAGACAGGATCCTGGGTGTTTTGGTCTTGAGATGCTGCTAAACCTGGCTGTTAAGTACTTCCTATAAAATATGGTCAGTGCAGGCCTCTGAAATGTGTTCTTTGGGGGAGGGAAGAAGAAAAGCTTGTGCAAGATAGGCAGCCCAGAACACATAATGATTGCCACATGTCAGAGCATTTCAAGCCTTTAAAATGGACTTGGGCAGTGCTCTGCTAAGTTTTCCCATAAAACAACCACTTTTATGGGTTTCTGAGGTCTCAGCAATGGAAAACATGGGTGCCTGATCTTCCACTATGCCGGCTAGTTTAGCCATTCTTTTGTTTCAGAAACCTAGGGCCTCTCTCTTTGGGGTACCAGTCAGAACCCAATGCTGTATCCCCTGGTGTTCATGAATTGAGGTAAAAACCTTCTGTCATGATGTTCCCAAGTTCACGTAGCCTCTGGGAAAATAGCAGAAATGGCTCCCTCAGTGGAAGTGAACAAAAATCAGCCAGACAGTGTTAAAACAAACAATTAACTGGACCGAATATGGAATCAGAGCTTCTAAGGAGAATGACATGAAGTACAAAGAGTAACAGGGGCATTGAGGAATACTGATGAACAGAGAGAGAGAGAGAGAGAGAGAGAGAGAGAGAGAGAGAGAGAGAGAGAGAAAGACTTCTGACAGCTACTGTAGTATAAGGCAAGCCGAATTTAGCTATTACTTAATTTGTCACAACCAAAACACTCAATTCGTGTTGTATATTTTATAAGAGGCAAAAGTTTTAATCCCTGTATTTTGTTAAATTAGTAAATAAAATAAGCTTGTTTTCATAATCACCAGCTTTGTTTTTCAAGTTAAAGCCCCAAATAACTGGGGTTTTGCAGATTCTTTTGAAAATGCAGCCTCTTTCTGATGGATTTATGTGAAGCAGCATTTTTCCAGCACCAATTATCTGTGGGTAATGAGGACCTGCTGTGCTCACAGTGAGGGATATGCTGCCTTGCAAATCAAGATGGTTTGTCACTGGTACCACATACCTAGTGACATCTTTGAGAAGGTGGCTCTTCCCATGTTCTTTTTCTTTCCTTTTAAAAAAAGTTTTTATGTGTATGTTCTAGCGTGTGTGTATGAGCAGTGCCAGTGCAGATTAGAGGGCAGCAGCGCCTCTGGAAGTTGTGAGCCCCCATGTGGGTGCTGAGAACTGAACCCAGGTCTTGTGCAAGGGCAGTAAGTGCTCTCCACTGCTGAGTCATCTCTCCAGCCCCTGGTCCCTTATGGCTCATGAAGGGTTATCTGGGAAAGGAAGAAAGCTGTGGCTAGGACCCCCCTGCTTCAGCTAAGTGGATGAATCAGCCATTGTCCCAATAGCAATGGAAGACACCCTCAGGGAGAATCTTTTCTGCTGAGCTTGAGCTTCCAGGGACTGTGTTTAAAATGTCCCGGTCCCAGGAATTGTCAGATGTTTGGACAACATTGTGAAGACTTCCCAGATGGAAGATGTATTCTGCTTAGGAATTATAAACATGAAATGAGCACTTGAAATTCCTCCCCAGTCTGACTTTGAGAATGTCTGTCTGTGCACACCTCTTTAGAAACTTCCAGGGACAGAGCCAAGAGATTAGGACTTGGTGTCCAAAAGACGTGGGACCATATCCAGGTTTCCCCACTGCCTAATTGTGTGAGGTTAGACAGTAGACTCACCCTCTCACTGAGCTCTGCTGTGAGTCTGGGCATAGCAAGCTGATGCCCCCTTCCAAGGCCATTGTGAGAACAAAGGTGGGGAGTGCATAGAAAATGCTTAGCCTTCAGCCCAGGGACAAGAAGCCCATGAATGTCTGGAGGTGGCAGAAGTGCAGTGCTACCTAGAAAGAAGGGACAGCTTGCTGTTCTGAAGTCAGGGTCATATTCTCAATTATGGATATGCACCCTCCATTCCGTACACAGATGTTCATGTCTGCTAGAAGTGATTGTGGCCAGAGCTGCTTCTTGGATCATCATAATGTACTAAACAATACATTTCAACTGTATTCCATAGATTATTTTTCCCATGGATTTTAAAAAAAAAATTAAGGTTTTTTAAAAACCTTAGAAAAGATTTAATGACAAAATATGAATAAATTATTCTATTAGTAACATTTAATGGGTGTCCTTTTCAATTCTCTCTGTGTGTGTCCAAGTGTGACGAACCAAGGCAGAAGTGAATAGTTTCCTGGGTGTGAGGCAATTCAAAGGTAGACACATGAAAGTTCATTTTTGCTGTTGTTTGTCAGTTGGCTACATATGAAGAATTACACAGAGGCAGATGTGAGAAATGGAAGGTGAGTTACATATACTGGGTCTGAAGGTCTTAGAAACCTTCGTAGGGAAATATGAAAGTAATTTTTAAAGCAGAGGGTTTCCAGGAATTTTAGGGAGAAAGCAAGAGTTTGTTCTTTTGTTTTACTTTATTTCTCTCTCTCTCTCTCTCTCTCTCTCCTCTCTCTCTCTTCTCTCTCTCTCTCTCTCTCTCTCTCTGTGTGTGTGTGTGTGTGTGTGTGTGTGTGTGTGTGTGTGTGTGTGTGTGTGCCAGTGAGTTGAATATGTACACCTCTGTCTGTAGAAACAGGGCTCTGAGGGTAAAGGAGAATACCATCTGTCCTTCTCTATCTATGTTTCATTCCCTTGAGACAGGGTCTGTCATTGAGCTATGTTAGTAGCCAGAAGGCCCAAACAGTACTGCCGTGTCTGCTCTGCACAGTAGTTGTGTTAGAAGAGTGTGGGGCCATACACACAGAATTTTATGTGGGTACCAGAGATTTGAACTTGAGTTCATGCTTGAGTTGTGTCCTGGACCCTATTACTTTTTAGATTGTTTTCATTAAAAATATTTTCATACAATATATATGGTGTCACCACTTTTGAAAACATTTTGGTGCTAGTTTATGAAAAGTAGCTAAGGTGTTACTGTATAACTTGGCAATTCCAGGTCCAGGTACCTGCCTGAAAAGTAAAAATGTGTCTCCGGATGAGTGTTCCTAGCATCATAATTTTAATAGCCAAAAGGCCCCATTGCCTCAAGTATCTGTGAACTGATATCTGTGAGGGCATACAGTAACCATTTTTATTTAGTCATAAGAAGGAAAGAAGGGTTGATAAAGCCTCCACCACCACTGTGAAACTTGGAGACACTGTGCTAAGTAAAAGATGCCAAGCATAAGAAAGCATGTACTACAGGGATCCATTGATCTGGGATATTGATAATTGGCAAATATTTCAGACATAAAGTAGATTAGTAGCTGCCTGGAGCCAGAAATGGAAGAAAGAGGAGATGGGAGTGATTGCCGATGGGTCTGGGTTTCTTTTGAGGGTGATGAAAATATCCTAAAACTAGATTGTGGTGACGATTGCCCAACTCCAAGAATATGCAAAAACTATCAAATTATGTTATTTAAACAACTGAATTGTATGATGTGTGACTTACATCTCAACAGTGCTGTTTATAAAAACTCAGCCAGGTGGAGGTCAGTAAGATGGCTCAGGGGATAATGGTGGTAATTGTTGGTAAATCTGATGACTTGAGTTCAATTCCTGGAACCCACATGATGGAAGGAGAGAACCAACTTCTGAAAGTTGTTCTTTACACATGGTGCATACACACACAGGCACACACACACACAAATAAATAAAACTATGGAGTTCCTCCTTGTGGTTTTCCCAAGCGAATTTTTATAGCAAAATCATCTGCTCCAATAAGGAACTGGTGACCAGCTAGCAAATGAGTTCAATTAATTTTAAACTTTCAATTTCAAATATTTAGAAAATCTGTGCTTTAATTCCCATCATGTTGGGAAGTAGTGTTCTAAAGGACCGATTGAGTCACAATTGCATAATAGTCCCAAGTGTTAGGTTACTGGTGACTGGAAAAGACTCAACTCAAACCATTTCTAACCCCATCATCTTGTGAGTTTACAAATAAAGATCAGTCTTTAATTCTGGGGGGTTAGGAACTTTTCATCCAAAGGCCTGGTCCTTTGAAAACTTATGGCACCTACACCAGCTGACATCCTATCACCAGATCTGAGCATAATTTTCTTCTCTCTGAAACCAAAAGAGCCCCAAACTGCAATTCATTAGGCATATTTTGAGGTGTTTGTCAGGCCTCATGCCACACTCTTTCACCAAAATGGGTTTCATATGCATCCTTGGGCCAGGGGCCTGCCTTCACTTCAGACGCCAACTGAGTGGTTGGAAACTTTTATTGAACTTTTGAAGGAGTAGCTTGGGGTTCTGTAGAACTTCTCTCTGCTGGCGCTAAGTGTGTGAGTGGCAGGGATGGAAAGCTACGGGCTAGCACTAGAGGAGCCCTGGGAGATCAAGAAGAGCCAAAGCAGGGCACCAGCTGGGGTCCCAGAGTATCCTTTGTCAGACAGACATTTGGGAGACATTTCTCAGGACATTTGGGAGAGAAGAATGGAGTTGTATAAGATGTGTAAGAACAAATGTTCCCATTGTGCACAATCTATAAGGTAACATTGAATCGTGGGTGATATAGATGAGTGCTTCTTGTATGCCGGGTGTCATGGTGATCTTTGACCCCTAAGATCTCACTTCCTCTCTATGATTGTCCTGTAAGGAGGCCTTTTATCATCCCTGCTCACAAAGGAGAAGACCAGTGTTATGTTTTCACTCTGAATTTGGCATGAGCATGCAGACTTGTGTGGAGTGTTGACCCAGGCAATATCTTGGGAAGCTGTAGAACCTTTGGCAGGTGGGGCCCAGCTGGAGGAAGTAGGCCACAGGAAGCATGCCTTTAAGGGTAATACTTGATCTCCAGTCCTTTTCCTGCTTCCTGTCCTCCCTCCTGTCCATGTGCTCCCACCCCTGTAATATTCTGATCTCACTGTTGGCCCAGAATCAGTAGCAACAAGGACCACAGACAAACATTTGAAACCATGAACCAAAAGAGATTTTTTACCTAAAATTCCTTTTCACATGCCTTGGAGTCATCAATATCCCCAAAGTGACCACTATATTAACATTTCAGATAGGTTTAAGAAATTGCCCCCAAACCACCACCTAAATGAACCCAAAAGTCAGGGCTCTAGTTCCTACTACTCTACCACAGAGAATGTCTGTACCCTCTGTCTGCCACAAAGGATAGGGTGCTGAACAGTGCTGCAGGCTATCTCTTCAGGGAAGTCTTGCTGAAGATGAGGAAGGGCAAAGGAGGTAGGGATGGCAGATATGACAGGTAGGGCAGGTTAAACGGGGGTGGAACTGGGCGATTGACAGAAAGGGCTTTTGAAACTTCCTCTGGGGTCCAATAAGTGTGTAAAGTCCTTTCTCCCCTCAGAGCCTTCCTCTACAGAATGGTCAGGCCACCATACCATGTACTGTCCTGTGTGGCTGGAGAGATGAAAATAGCACAAAAGGAAGGGCAGAGTTCTTCTTGGGAAGCCAGAGCATGCATGCACGCATGCATGCACGTGCGTGCACGCACTCGCGCACGCACGCACGCGCACACACACACACACACAAATGCACACATTCATGCACAAATGCACACCGCCATTACAGCAGCCATTGTGACGGTCAGCATGTGATGGTGACATTTTGGGTGCATGATAAGTACATAAAAATAATTTTTCCTATTATTTTTCCCCTCCATAGTTACTGGAGATTGAACGCAGGGTTTCATGGATGCTAGACAAGCCCCCAAGCACTGAGCTGTATTCCTAGCCCTGACCCCATTTTTTGTTGTTTTGTTTTGTTTTCTTCATTTTTTCACCCTATGAAGTAGAGTATCAACCTTACTAGGCTAGGCTTTAACTCTCTCTATAGTCTAGGTAGGCCTTGAACCTGCCAACCTTCCTGCCTTAGCCTCTTAAGTAGTTGGGATTACAGGTTTCTGCAACCAGCCTTGTTTTTCCTCTTGCCATTCCAGGCCTGGGCAGTTTGTGCTTCCTCTATTTGAATGCAGAACTCTCCTTCTAATCTCAGACTCACCTCATCATGAACACTATTAAGAGAGAGGCTCCATTTCTAATATAATTTTGTCGGCATAGGGAAGGTGTTCAGGGTATTTCTGTGTTGTGTCACAATGGTATGGATAAAAAAGATGCTAAAACAGGAGATAGGAGAGGAGAAATAGTTGAGGATATCAAGGAGCCTCACATACTGCAGTGAAGCCAGGAGTTTGAGGTGATGGTGAAGCCAGGGGATGGAGGTGATGGTGAAGCCAGGGGTTGGAGTTGATAGTGAAGCCAGGGGATGGAGGTGATGGTGAAGCCAGGGGTTGGAGGTGATGGTGCACATGTGCAGCCTGTGCCTTTCTTTGAGATAGTGTGGGGGGACATGATTAATACAGAGTAGGAGGGGCTGCAAGCTGATCTCTGCTGTTGACTAGCCCTGGTCTGGGTTCCAAGGACCTTGGTCCCACCTCTGGACCTCTGTGTCCCTCAGCAAACTGGAAATACAACTAAGCTCACTGGGGCCCTTTGAGGGCAAACTATGCTGGCATGGTGCCCAGAGCATGATCAGCATGTAACAAATGGAAACTAGGAAAATGAACTATTTTGAAGGCAAGTTTAAGAGACTGTAGAGTCATGAAGTGCATGACTTGCTGTACAAACAGGGACACGGAGACTGTGGCTGCCAATCTTCTGGTGACTCATTTCCTAGTGGTGCTGTTTATGACAGTCATTCACTCATGGTCATTGAACAAGTGCTGGAACCTGAGAGTGAATAAGACAAACTAAACTACTGCTTTGATAAAACTGGTTTCCTTGATGAAGACAAAACAGACCATGGTTAAGGCACCGTGGAAATGAAGCAGGAGCAGGTGACCCGAAGCGACTTAGCTATGTCCCCAATCACTTGTACAATCATGTAAAGCAGGGGCTCTCAATCTTCCTAATGTTGTGACCCTTTAACACAGTCCCTCATGTTGTACTGACCAACCCCCCACCATAAAATTATTTTCTTGCTACTCCATAACTGTAAATTAGTTAGTTATGAATTGTAATGTAAATATCTGATATACAGGATATCTGATATGTGACCCTCCCCCCAAAGGGGTCACGACCCACCAGTTGAGAATGACTCAGTTGCAGGCTGACACCAACACAACACACAGATGCCAGGTAGGATGGGACCTGGGAAAGATAATTCCAGTCAGAGGAGCATCCAGTGTCACCAAGGTCCTGGGGTAGAGCAAGGCTACTGTAGAAGGATGTAATGGCTTTGAGTAGGAGGGAAAGAGGGATGCAGGGAAGGCAGGGGAAGAGATGTGGGTTTTCAGACTCCATGGAAAGAATTCAGATTTTATTTCCTTAAGGAGAAATGCAGTATTTGCTTTAAAGTTTTTAATATTGGAATTCTATTATTAAAACGTTTGAGCATGCCAAGGAAGTAAAATAATTTTCAGTGGAATCCCCATACATCTCTCACCTAGACTCACAAAACTCTTTTGTCATATTTATCATTTGTCTACCCATCTCCCCATGTACCTACTCACTGACCCATAGTGTAGATGTTACACTTTCAGGGTGAGCTCATGTCACACCTTTGTGTGCCTTCAGAGCAAGGTCAGCAGGTGGCATAGGGTGATCTGTCTTGTATGATGGAAGTGGATTCAGGGACATGGGTGCAGTAAGGAGCAGCAAAGAACCTGGGATGGGTTCTTGCAGTTGTTTGGTGAAGTGTTTCCATGGCTTGTCCAGAGGCTAGCATGGAGATGGAATGCTTTTCTACTATAGTAGGAAAAAACAAAACAAAAACCTCCAAATTTATTTTGTGGAGTCAATGAGATGAATTTTCTGGGAGTTTGCTGTAGGGAGAACAAGAGAGGACTCAGAGGCAATGGAAAAGCCCGTGGATTTGGCTGTGCAAGGATATTGCTGGGACTGGCAAGGCCTTTACTGAGCTAAGAAAAGATGGAGAAACAAGATCACAGAAGAAAATACACAGATATGTCTACCAATGCTACCATTGAGATGTCCTGACAACAACCAACAGGGTAGGCATAAACCATCTGGACCTGTGTATGCTTGGCCCAGGAAATCCACTGCAGGTGGGCATACTTGAAGGCATCAACATGTAGGTAACTCGGTGTGGCTTAGAACAGGAAATCCTAGATAGAACTGGAAGGGCTTGAGTACCTATCACTGGGATATACTGGACATAAGTGGTGGGCCCTAGGATATACTGGACATCATATGAGGTGGGCACATGGAGAAAGCACAGCGAGCTGCAGATGAAAAGGAAAAGCTGGTGAAGAGGATAGACAGGAGATGGGGAGCCAGGATAGGCAAATGAAGGAAAGGGATTAAGAACTCTTAGCCAAGAAGATAAGAAAGGGGTAGGAAAACAGATGATAAACTTGGCTCTGAAGGCTCTAGACACTGTTGTAGATTATTTTAAGGTGTGTTACTTTTGTTTATGCTCTGGAATGCAAAGATGTGTTTGATTAAATAAAATTCACCTGCAGCCAGGAGGCTGAGTCAGCAACTATAGCTGGCAAGACATTGTAGGGAGGAGCCAGGTGGAGAAAGGTTTATAAGGAGGGGCGAGAAAAAGCAGGAGGGCTTCTTGAGAGACTTGAAGAGGTGAGCTAGGTGAGCTGCTTGCTATTCAGTCTCTCTGGGAAGTGGGGTTCTACCTCAGCCTTTGAATCTTGAGTTCTTTATTAGGACAGTGATTTAGTTAGGTTTCCTTAGTAGCTTTGAAAGAGCTGGTGCCTGAGGGAACAGAATTCTCTCAGGCTTTTGCTCTTGTGGCCTAGGCACTTTATGGCCTTGTCGCTGCTGATAGTGATGGAGTGGCAGTTGCTGAATAGGAAAGCCATAGCTTAAAAGGCAACAACAATTTAAAATGAAAAACAGGATGCCTCATGAAGAGTCCTCAGCACAGGTTAGAGGAATCCATGCTGGCCCTGACATTATGTTGGGAAAGACTATCACCAGGCAGCAGAGACAGTGAGTCCAGAGAAGTAACCTGAGAACAGAAGTGGGGGATTATGGAAGCAGATGGGCTTCAAGGATGAGGGTCCTGTATTTATGTGTAGTGTATGTTTGGTATGAATGTGCGTGCAGTGTGTAGGTGTACATGTATGTGTGACATGTTTGTGTTTGTGTTTCTGTGTGTATGTGTGTAGTACCCAAGGATACTACGTGCATGTGAAGGGCAGAGGTCAACATCAGATGTATGTCTCATTCTATGATTCACCTCATTTTTGGAGACAGTTTCCCCCTGAACTTGAGTTCACTGTTTTGACTAGGCTGTCTAGGCAGTAGGCTGCTGAGATCCACTTGTCCCCCCATCTGTTCCAATGCTGGGGTTACCTCACCTGTCTTTTACATACACCCTGAGGATCCAAAAATCAGGATCTGGCACAGCATACTCATTGAGACATACCCACACTATGAAATCTCTTAACTCTCCATTGTAAGGGGGGACTTACATTGGGAGCATGAGGGCTGCCTGTGAACAGGAATGATCTTGTAGAGATGCAGAAACTACTGCTGCAAGAGAGGCAGGTGAGTAATGCACAGAAGCCTAGCCACAAGGAAATAGGAAAGGGTAGAAAACAGGCTGGCACCTGGAGGATTGTCTCTGATAGGATAGCGATGCTTCATGATGACAGACAAAGAGGTGACATAGAGCCAGGCGTTGGTAACGCACGCCTTTAATCCCAGCACTCGGGAGGCAGAAGCAGGTGGATCTCTGTGAGTTCGAGGCCAGCCTGGTCTCCAGAGTGAGTGCCAGGATAGGATCCAAAGCTACACAGAGAAACCCTGTCTCGGAAAAACAAAAAAACAAAAAACAAAACAAAAACAAAAAAAAAGGAAGAAGTAACATCGAGAATGTTGGTAAGACAGGCTTGTAGATTTTGTGGGCAATGGCAGCATCCCTATTTGACACTTCTGTTCTTCATCTAGGAGAAGTAGGTGGTATGGGTGTTTAGACATGGGGAAAGCCAAACTTGTGGGAGTATAGTGAAATTGCCATGTTATGGGCAATGCCTATTTAAATCACACTGTCATGAATTCAATGTGGAGGAAAAAGCAATGTTTTCCTCCAACCATGCTTATCTGCTTGGGGAGATGAAAACACCATGTTTAACCATAAATACAGGCATATAGGGCAGGATTGAGATGGAAAGGGAATTTGTGTGAGATTTTAATACTCCAAGGATTAATGGTAGATGGGGTGCTACTATGTGATCCCTGTAGGCACCTGTAGCTAGTTGTGAACAAAAAACGGAGTAAACACATATAGGTAGGGAATGTTTCTTTATACAGTTGACACTTTTCTGGGCATCCATATGGGAGGCTAACACCAGTTTATCTCTTCCAGATCATTCCTTGGCATGGGAATAAACATTGGAATGCACTAGCAATCCAAACCACAGTGCCTAAGTAGCTATTATCCAGAAGACTCCTTCCCTTCTATAGCTAGGACACATAGAAAGGACCAGTGTACCCTAAACCAGTAGGAAAGGTACACTCACAGTGGTGTAACTTTATTAAGCATACAGTGTAGTAGAAGTCAAACTGGAAGGCAGACCTCTCTTGCCAATGAAAGAATTTATAAGCTAGACATAAAGGCAAGAAAAAGATATAAGCAAGAAAAAGAGTTATTTAGAAGATGAAGGATTTGAGAAAGGAAATGCCCACATGCCACTTTGCCAGGAAAGACCACATTGGGAGTTGATGGGGGAAATACTTCTGTGTATGTTTATAAATAAAGTACTTGCTTGGCCAATGAGACAGCAGGTTAGGCTGGACTAGGAGTCAAAGAGGATTCTGGGAAATGTAGTAGAGAAGTGGTGTTACAGACAGGAAGTGACATAGCAAGGAGACTCATATTTAAGAAGAGGAAAAAGGAAGTGTCGCCCTCTTTTCCCCTCGGCTCCTGCTCCAGCGGCACGATGTATGTATGTATGGTGTATGTGTGTGTGTTGGGCCTGGGAACCCATGTACACAAAGACAAGAGAGAATATCCAGTGTCTTGTTATATGCTTCCTTATTCCATTGAGACAGAACCTCTAACTGAACCCGGAGCTCTCCATTTTTTCAGCTAAGCTAGTTAGAAATCAAGTCACAGCAATCTTCCTGTGTCTGCCTCCCCAGAGCTAGCATTACAGGCATGTGTGACATGAGATTTTATGTGACTACTAAGTATTGAATGGTCCTCCGGTTTGTACAGCAAACACTCTTACCTACTGAGCCATTTCTTTGGTTCCTAATTTTTAACATTATGTCCCAGCCTTTGTCTGTCCCCTCTCTCTTCCTTTGCACGTCTTTGTCACTCCCCAGACCTGATGTGGACTTCAGGAATGTGTGTTTTCCGTCACAGATGCACTGAGTTGGGTATGGCCATTAGGTGACTTTAGTCAGGTCCCCAAAGCTCTAAAATATAGATAGTCTGAGGTGTTGCTCTCTCTAGGCTTTGTGCTCTCTAGCTGTTCAGCCTTCTAATATTGCTTAACCCTTCAGTCAGAAGCTTCATGCTTGCCAGCATTGTGAGTTCCCTATGAGAACTTCTAACCATAGACTCTACCAGTCAGCACCTATGAGTGCTTTTGTGTGGTCTTGAGAAAATAGCTACCTGTGTGGGAAGCAGAGAGTTCCTTGATTTCTAAGAATGCTGTTTTATCCAACCCACTCACATATACACATTAATCTGACCCACTCATCCATCACTGAAGGAATCTAGAAATATGTCATAGTTGAAATTATATGTCAAACTCAGATAAAAGATTAAGAAAAGAAAACACATATTTTAAAGAACCTGACTGTTCATAAGAAGTAAAAGAGTAAATCTAGTACCTAGTGTAATGAATTAACTGAGAACTTTGCAGTCAAGTTTGTCTTCCTTGCCTTCTTGGCTTACCTCACATCTGTCATGTCCCTTCCACCTCCTTCCCACCAAATGTGTGTACTCCAGACATTGTGACTACACACTGGGACAGCTTCCATTTTGAAAATCAAGACAAGGCTTTGGAATGTGCATTGGTAGGAGGTTGTTCAATGTTCTTGTAACCCCTGAAATTGTGGTATCTCTGTTTCTGTTGAGCCATTGCTTTCCCAAGATTTTCCAAGGACCCCCAAAGAATTAAGAATCCTTCCTAAAAGCCACTTGTTCTTCAACCTTACTATAGTGGAGACAGAAAGGAGTTGTGAAATTCATTGTGTTGAAGGATGATAGGCTTTATTCTTTACAAAATCAACTTAACAACTGACAGGATATGGGCTGGGGAGACAAGTCAGTTGGTGGAGTACTTGTCATGCATGCATGAGGACCTGAGCTTGGATCCTCAGCACCTTGTAAAAACTGGGTGGAGTAGCATGCATCTGTCACCTCAGCATTTGGGGGAAAGAGATAAGCAGATCTTTGAACTCAATGGCTGGCTAGCCAAGGCCAGTAAATGAACTCCAAATTCAGTGAGAGACCCTATCTCAAAACATAAGATGGATGCACTGGTGAAAGGTCTTCCCAGGGGGAAACTGCTTGCTGCTTAAGCCTGATCATCTGAGTTCTAGCTCCAGGACTGACAGTGACATGAGATAACAAAATCCTGAAAGTTGCCTCTGCCCTATACACAATCACCATGGCATGAGAGTGCCCAAGCATACATACATATCATCACATATATAATATATATGCATACACTATTAAAGAAAAAGATAAGGAAGAGAGTTATCTATGAAAACACCTAAGAGTGGCTTTTGGCTGTCACAGGATTGTGCCCACATATGGGCACACATCTGCATGCACGTGCACACACACCTGACAACATATTCAATTTAAGAGTTACATTTTATCTAAGTAGTTTGATGTGTCTATTAGGGTTTTGAGGATGAATATGAGGTATTGACATAATAGCAAAGTAATTGCAGTCGTCCCTCTAATTAGAGTTCACCGTACCATACATCCTGTGCAACTAGAACTGGTACCTGATGAAGAATGACTGCACCCTTTGAAGCAGAGTGGCACCGTGAGATGTTTGTTGTGAACTCCATCATAAAGATGGGAAAGCTGAAGCTGAAAACTATGCGGTGTTTTGACAAATTATGGAGTCAAATTATGGACTCAAAGCCAGGTATTTAACTTTGAATATAGAATATGCATTATATTCCTTTAACTTTGATGTCAGAATTTCATGTTAAGTGTGACATAATATAGCACAGCAATGTTAAACTAAAACTAACACTAATGAGAGTGAATATTATTCTAGAAGCATGGGTGAGTGATTTGATGTTACTTTAATGAGTTAAGGAAAAAATATCTATTTTAGTATATATTGCCTAGTAATAAGTTGACAAAAGTAACTGTAGCATTTCTCCATCTAATACAATTGTATCCAAAGATTTCAGAAGGAGCAATTTATCTTATCATTGTTGTTTCTAGAATTATAGAAATAAAATGTAAGTCATGTTGCTATTTACCTTGGGACTGTTGGCAGCATGTTACACTGGGGCATTGTAATATTCCTGGTAGAACAGAAACAATGTAGATGTCAGCAGAGCCCGCAGACAAACACTATGGCATCCTATGCACAGTATCTGCTTGTAAAACACCCATTTTATGTCCCTTTATCTACTACAACAAAGACTAATGATGGGATTAATAGTATTGAATGTTGGCATCATACTACACAATCATGCTTTATAAATCTGTAAATTGTAAATATTGAGAATTAAAGTATGTGCGGTTAATTAGCATAATGCATTATTACTAAGTTTGTCACTGTAGTGCAATAAGTACATCATTGAATGGCTAATATTTGATGGGAAAAATCTCATGCAGGGCAATAGAGCAAAGGAATTCCTCCTCGCATCAAAGATAGGAAAGCTCCCGAATTACTGCCATGCGTAGTGATTTTCAAGGTTTAGTAATGTAATGATGAATTAACTGTGTTGCAGCTCATGGTTCTGCTTTTGGGAATCAATGCCAGCCACGCTGACATGCCCAGTATAGACTGGTGTGATCTGGAGTCACACTTCTGTTGTCACTGCTTAGATCACAGGTGGCCTTAGCATGGTAGACACATCATTCTCTCAGATCTAGGGCTCTGGCACAGTGATTCTCAGGAAAATTACACAGAATAGGATAATCCTCCTGTTTCTGAGGCCCATGAGAGCAGTGTTGATGCACCACATGGTGAAGTAGCAGCAGCAACACAGATCTCTCTGTGAAAACCCGGCATGAAGACTTGATGCTGGTGCCAGCTGTTCAGATAGCACAGTAGAATATTTGTTGAGTGGAAGTGCACTTGCCTGAGTCTCGACAACACAGGGTATGAAAAGAGTAACATGGCAGGATCTGACCTGGTGGCAAATGAAAATGGAACACAAGCTCTTAGATCTATTCCTGACTTCAGCTTCTGCCTTTGTCCACCACAGCCTGCCTGACTTGGTCAGGTAGTATAATATTCCAGCCTTATGCTGTCTGCAGCATGCATCTTCTCAAAGTTGGCTTCTATGCTCAGTTCCCTACCTTCTGCAGCTGTGGCAATACTGTTCCACAGCTCACGCCACAGGGATGCCTCTTCCTGCCCTTCCTGCCCTTCCTGCTTGCTGATTCTCTTGTTTGACTGAGGGTCTGCTCCTATGTCAGCATTCTTCTGTGAACTGAGAATGCAACAGTGAAATCCAGACAAAATTCCTGCTGAATTTTCCATGTCTGTATTCTCTTAGGGAGAGAGAAACTGGGGAGAGTGATCCCCCAAATAACTGCTACAGGGAAAAAAGTCAAGCAGGGAAGGTAAAAATGCCTTTATAAGATGGAGGGTCGGGAAGGCCATCTACAAAAGAAAGATGGGAAGTGGGAGTGATGTGCACGGGTGTCTGGGGTGAAATGGTGCCTTGGACAGAGAACGGCAACTGCAAAGAGCCTGACTGAGGTTAAACCTGCACTGCTTATTTGAGGAGCAGTGAGGACATTCTGCTTATGTGTAAGGAAAGGGAAACAGGATGAGGTCAGAGGAGAGATGGAGAGTAAAGGAGGACTTTGTGAGTTGTGGCTAAGTAAATTCCTTTATTATCATATTGCATTTTCCCAAGTGCATTGCACACCTAGTTTGTGTTCCATTGCCTTGCACTTTATTCTAATGCTCCTTATCTAGTGATCTACAATGTGCTATTACAGTGATGGCAATTGCCTGACTTCAAATTCCAGCCACGTGAACCCACAACATAGTTTTGCCTCTGGTGCCTCCATTTATCTGTCTGCAAAATGGTGACAGTGTCTTAATATACTTGTGTCTGAAGTGAGAACCCCAGGAGTCTTTTCAATAGCATCAGTATGGCAGAATCAGGCTTCAGGAAATATCAGTCACTAGGTTTGGCACATTTGGTAGCAGTTTTATTCTTATTATCTGTAGTGTTATTGGACGAGGAGATAAGGTTACTATATCAGCAAAATCCCACAATTCAGCAGGAAAACTGAGAACTTCCAGATTACAGGCTGCATGGGTGTGGGGTGGCAGGGGGCTATTTACTGGGGCGTCTCTGAGGAGGGGTATTTAAGTGGAGCTCAAAGAGAGATGGAACAGGCATGCGAAGATGAGTCCAGAATAAATAGAGGGTGTAATGTGCCTGAGCAAGGAACACACCCAGCATCAAGGCCCAGAGGGTTGCAGAGCAGTGGGATGCAGTAGGCACAGGACAGGGTGGTATGTGGAGGTTTTAGGAAAGCTGGTAGAGTACAGAGCTGAAACTTTGCAGTGCTATGTATGGATGGGTAATTCTCCAATATGGTTTCAAGTAGCATTCTCTAGAGTTACAAATGTCTGGGTTTTCTCCCTCGGTAGTCAAGACTCTTGAGAGATACCAAGTGATTCTAAGACAAAGAATGTTTCAATAGCTATGGAGGATTACAAGAATCTCCGTATGTCACTGTAGCCACATTGGACAAGGCATGCAACTGGGCATCTGCTTAGAAATGTTGCTTTTGCTGACTGCATTGAGAATGAAGTGTGGACTGGGCGGCTCTGCAAATACACGAGAATGTAGTATGAATCAGGCCTTGTGACAAGGGCCTGAACACCACTCACAGCTGCACCCAGCGCTTGAGTTAAAGGACAGTCCTGTCTGGTGTACGGAGTGCAGAGGTTCTGAAATCCACATAATCATAACTAGGACATAGCACATAATAGGCACAGTGTAGTTGGTGGTTAAGAACAGATTTGGTAAATGGGATTGAGAGTTGTCCTTGGGACATGATGAGTTGGAGAAAGTTATTTATTGGCAAATTTGATAAAAAATAATGCCCACTTGGTTGGCAATGCCTTTGGAACAGACAGCATGAGGGGCCTCCTGGGCCATTTACAGGACTATAATGACCCACAATACCACAAGGCACAGTGTGACTCAGTGTGATTCCCTTTATGTCAGAGCTAAAGACAATTCCATTCTGCTATTTAGAGCTGTATCAGGAGTGTAATTAAACATATATTCTGTACTATCAGTACTAAATTACATACACTGTAACACAGTTGGCTTCTTTTTGCCAGTTTCTAAGAATTATAATGAAGTAACGTGGGTCATAGGGTACCAGTTTTGTTACATCATCACCATTGCCTAATATTAAGTATAATGTGTTTTTTTAATTTGTATGAGTGACAAGTGCATTTATTCATTCATTAGTGCATAGAAGTGAACAGTATGGATGGCTACCATTCTATGACCCCACGGTGACTATGTGTTTGCAGGTGAAAGTATTGCTATAACTAGAGTTGGAGGCACAGTCACTTTAAGGAGCATATTGATATGGTGTTGTTATGCCCATCAACCATGGAACCATTTTAGAAAGAGGTGAGCATACATTGGGATTTTTGTTGTTGTTGTTGTTTTGAAAGTTTAGGTGGCCTCTAGATGGCTTTGAGATAGCCATTCCATAGAGCAGGGCATTTTTACCTAGGCAAGGAAATTACCCCACCTTATTTGGTGACCATGATCCATCCAGTGGCTTTTTTTTTTTTTTTTTTTTTTTTTTTGGTTCGGGAGCCAGCATTTCAGGAATGGTTATGGGTCTGGGTAGTTTCATGTCCTGTAATATCTAAGATCTGGTTTCACCTCTTATTTATGGGCAAAGCCAGAAGCCAAATGATGAAGAAATGAGCTTCAGAGTCTTTCATGATCATTCTTTATTTCCTCCAAGCCTTTTCAGAAGAATTTCCTGGGATTTATGACTTCTTTATTTCTACCCTTAAATAGTTCAGCGCTTGACTGTTAAGAGGGCCTGTGTTCTCCACCAAAGTATGATCTCTATTGAAGTCGGATTCAACAAACCCAGGGTTCTATGTAATGAAATCTCCCAAATGTAGAGGATAGTTTGATTTACTTCTGTAAATATTTTTAAGATTTGAGTGGAACATCTAAACGATTGTTAACTATTTGTCTAGAGTCTGCTTTGGGGAACATTCTCTGCCAACAGCATCCTTACCGGTCCCTGGAATTGGTGACATTTTCCAACCATGACTTTTTTTTCTTTTCTTTTTTAGACTGCTTTTCTCAGCTCATAAAATGATAAATTCCAAGCAAGGTGATTATGATTTTAATATACTTTATTTAAAAAGTACACAGTTTTAAATTGGTTTCCATGGTTTTCAAGCAGAAGGGACACTGCCTACCCAGTACAGCCCCATTTCTGATGAAGGGTGATTCATGTGGCAAACTCACATTTGCATGACTGGCAAAGTAAAAAGATAACTTTTTGTCAATGTATCTGTGAGAGTTTCTATCACACACAGTTTAAAATCATGAGATGCTGATGGCTGGCCTATGCTTATGTCTTCTATGTCGCACCATATTTGGGTTCACAGTTTATCCATGATTTATAGCATGCCAAAAGAACATCTCAGTAGTCTGTGTCACCTCGAGAAGAGACTCAAAACCAGGGGGAGCAGCAGCAGGGCCGCCTGGGCCTGGAGACTTGAGGCACCCCCACACTCCCTTGCATTCTCCTGTGGGGAAAGCAGGAGTTGGTTAGAGCACAAACAGGTTCCAGGACATTAAGCTTAGCAGTTTCCATACTGATAAGGATTCTAGAATCTTCTGACTCAGTGATGGAAGGATATGGGTTTGTCTAAATCCCACCAAGTTAGAAGTCCAAATACCTAACTGCAGCTGCCAATGCACATACTATCTAAATTACTCTTTGAGAATTAATTTACTTTTTAAAAGATGTGTTTTTAATTTGTGTGTGTCAGGGGGCATGCCTGTGAGTGCTGTGCCTGTAGTGTCCAGAAGAGGGCATCAGATCAACAGGAGTCACAAACCACTTGAAGTGGGTGCTGAGAACCAAACCGGGGCCCTCCGGAAGAACAGAATGTGCTCTTCACCCACTGAACCACATCTCCCAGGCCCGCTTTGAAAATTATGTAGACCAGTGGTTCTCAACCTTCCTAATGCTGCGACTTTTTAATATAGTTCTTCACACTGTGGTGACCCCCAATCCTAACTGTAATTTTGCTGCTGTCGTGAATCATGTAAATACTTTTGGAGTCAGGGGCTTGGCGAGGGGGTCACGACCCACAGATTGAGCACCACTGGAGTAGAAAAGGGCTGTCACTGTAGGTGTCCACTGTGATCTTACCAAAGCACAACAGTTTCTAGTCAGAGAGGGAATGAATTACCAGAGCTGAGGGATACAGCTCAGACACTGATTCTCACATCATCTTTCTTTTCACTTGGGGGAGAAAGCCCCTGTTTCAGAAAAGTCATTTTGTATATTCCTTTCTCTTAAATGCATCTAGAATGTTGTCAAGTTCATTAATCTCCTACTCTGGCTATTTTTTTATTAATGAGTGTTCACTTTCTCATCTGTTCTTTAGTTTACCGAAAGCTGCTAGATGTAAGTCTCTACCTTCCAGCGCGATTTGCCCATGCCTTTGGCAATGGGAAAGGTACCCAAAGAGGAAGGCTGCAAAGCTTGAGACTGTTGTACCTCTGAATTAGACCTAGGAGTCTCTTCACTTTGTATTACTTTAATAATCTTGGGCTATTACTAGTTATAAACATCATTTGAACTTCTTCAGCATTGTTACTGACTTTGTTACATCTTTCCTACGTAGTCCGAGCTATTTGAATAGTTAAATGGATCTGCTTTTGTTCCACAGCTTCTAGTCTTAAGACAGCAATGCATCTCCTTAATTCCTAGAATATCCATGAGAGCACTATTCTGCCCTGTAAGACTAATCCATATATTCTTTTCTGAATTGAATGTTTCCTTGTAAAATTACTTTCTAGGTTATACTAACCCCAATTTCAGAAAAATTTACAGAATTTCATGCTTATCTTACATCCAGTTACCAATGGGAAATTTTCTTGTTAACGCTAATAGCTTTTACTTTAATTACTCAGTATGCCAAGTTTGCAATTCTTGACAGCTGTTCATCTTGAGATCGAGTCCTACTATTTACCTAAGTCTGGCCTTGAACTTGCCCCCTTCCTGCCTCAATCTGCTAGGTGCTGGGTTGTAGGTGAGCCTGCCACACCCAGCTCCATTCCTGTTTTTAATTCAAATTGTTTGTATAGTGACATTTGGCTAGGATCATTGAAATATTAAAAAAAGGTATTTCAGCATAGATATAATAGATACAAGCTGTTACTTTTGATTACCCTTTCGACTATAGATGGGAATATTCTTAATAAACTCTATTATAGTCAAAATACTGACAGTACTTACTATAGGTAGTATTGACTTTTAACATCTTAAGAACTGGGGAGCTTATAGTACATCAAAATTATGCATTATTTGAAGGTACACAGGCATGAAGGAGGCTGAGGTGACATTTTCAACAGTAGGTGTCCAATCTCTCTATATTTGATCTAGGCAAGCTTTCTACTTTGGGTAGGAGTAGAAGTAGAGTTATTTAGTTCATTTATGAACTTTTCTTGTTTTAAAATGTTGCTACCTACACTACTACAGATGCAAACTCACCTTTGTCATAGTGGGCTTAAATTTTTACCATTACCAAGGTGTGACAATTAAGGGATTTGGATACAGGTGTGTCTAACTGATGCTCACACACCTCCCAGGAGAGCAATGAATGCAAGTCAGCAGATCTGTAGAGGACAATATCAAAAGGCTGGACAACCGTGGTTGTCACTTAGCATTCACCTCCATCGGTGGCAACTATCTGATACTAAGTTGCCACTTTCCTTTAAGTGAGTATCTTGTAAAAAGCTGTCTGAAATAATCAATGGAAATAATGTTATCTTCCATTTAAAATAAACAGTGATGGTCAGAGCCACCTTGTGCAAGATAAAATTATAACATATAGAAAGCCAGAAAAATATTTTAAAATATATACAGACACCAAAGGAAGAGCTCACTAAGCAGAGATGGGCTGAATACACAGATCTATTAGCTGCCATGTATTCCTGTTGTAGTTTTCTGAAAGCAATTATTTTTTCTGGAGTCAAGTTTTCAGCTGTAGGTCTTGGTCATTGTGAGGTACTCATTGTGGATCTGATGGGAAGAGAAAATTGAAACACTTCTCTGACTTGCCTCAGGATGGAAGCCGTGGCAGGATTCCGGACGCCTTCTGATCTTCTGAGCCTTTAAACGCTCACACTTAAGAGATTCATTATGTTGACTGTAGTTAAGGCATGTTTCCAAGGATTGCTTCTCTCACTCTGAATTTCAGGGGTTATAACCTGGCCCTAAAGTAGCTTAAGCACTTTCCTCCAAACACAGGTAAAGGATGTCACCTTTTCCTCTTCGACACAGCTCCCTTGTTTCTTTCCTGTCATTTCCCTTTTACCAGTTGCAGCTGAAGCAGCTGGACCCACACAAAAAAGGATATACCTGATTTCAATGGGCGCCATGGTGATAGGAGCCACAGACTCACAGAGGCAGCTACTGTCCACCACCACCATGAACAGATTGCTACTTGGGATTTGCTGGATGACAAAGGACCTGTGGAAAAAGGAGGTAACAAGACAGTGAGGGGTCATTTACCACCTGTCTTCATTTCATTTCTGTTGCTTTGATACAATCCCCTGACCCTGGAACTTAGGAAGAAAACATTTATTTTAGTTCCCAGTTTCAGGTTACAGTTCCTGATTGCAGGGAAGTCAAAGCTCAGGAGCTTGGTCCAGCTGGTCACATGGCATCTATAATCAGGTACATGGAGCAATGAATCCAGGCATTCTCATGCTCAACACATTTTCACCGATCTTATGTAGTTTAAGACCCCTTGTCTACGGAATAATGTCTCCACCTCAATTAACATAATCAAAATGAATTGGCCAACTTGGTATAGACAACCATGCATTAAGATTCTCTTCCCAGATGATTCTAGATTGTGTTCACCCAGCAATTAAAATGAACCTTTACACTATCTTGCTAATGAAAATATATATAGGAGCACTTCTGTCCCCAAGGGTGAACCATAATATTTTATGGAGCCAGGTTCAGAGATAACCTTTCCAGGAAGTTGCCTCCCTCAATTGAGGTGCTTTAATTAAAAATATTAAGCTGGAATGAGAAAGCAACAGATGTATTCTCTTAAAGTTAGTTCCATTCACCTGGAGAGACTGGGGTTTCAAATAGAAAAATCAGTCAGAACTGGCTAAGTCATGTCTGTTTTCAAAATGTACCTTCTTCATATCTGATTTCCTTCTCTAGGATTAGCTTTCAAGATGACCCTCACAAAGAAACTCAAGTGAGTTATCTCCTGTTTCCCTGCCAAGTGCTTCTAGTTTGGTAAGGAAGTATCCAGGGCCCAAAGTGTCATCTTATACTGGATTCTCTTCAGAAGGAGCTATTCTCCTTTCTTCAAAGGCTGCTGTGTGCTACACAGAAAAGACCCCTTCTTGTACCACTGTGTTCTTTATCTGCCCAGGAGACTGTTTCCAGTGAAATTCATGCTAGACACAGAGGAACCCATGCTAGACAAATGCTAGAATCCATGTTAATTTCAGATCTAAAATTGTAAAACAGCTCCACCCTTTGGGATCCACCAGTACAACCAGTACAACTGTAATGAGCTTGACAGTGTCACTGTCATTGAACTGGAGTGGTCTGAGGAAGCTGCCTGGAAGTGAAGGATCTTGCCGACTACTTGAGCTCACATGATGAGAGCATAGGGAACGTGCAAAGATTTGGGATGCTGTAGGGTGAGAGCCAAAATTATCTTGGTCCATCTTAGTCCCTTGAATAACCATTCTTTTTAACTTGGTATTGATCTTAACATTCTTGGGAGTATTAGAGACTCTTTGGGAATAATCTCCTAAGAGCCCTAACCTCCACCAACACCAAAGCTAAGAATGCTAAGATCACATCAGAAAGCTTGCTTTCTTAAACAGACTACCTCCCCAAGGCCCCCACTAAGGTATTTGGAAAATGCATTTACTTATTATTTTGTTTAGTTAAGTGACATCAAAAGTTGATGTAACTTCATGGTAGAATATGTCATTCAGGGTGACTTGAATAAGTGTTTCCTGGCCATGGACATTCATTATCTTCTTATTTCTATTAAAGCAGGCACATTATTTTATATCAACAGTTTTGGTTCTTACATGGATCCCCCAGAGAGTATCTACTTTTGTCAAATGAGTCATTTGGATTGCTGCCATGCATCAGTGTGAACTGTCTGTGGCCCTAACCCCAGCATGCCGAGCCTCTTCAAGGGGATATTGGTGAGTCTTTTCTGAGGCCAGCATCCTGTGTTTGACTGGCAAGACCTTTGCTTTATTCTGAGTTCATTGTTATGTCTGGGTGTTCTCTTTTAAAACATTGTTTGAACTTTGATTTATTATCAGTGGGCTTTTTTTAAAAAATATGGTTCTTCCATTATCTGTATTTGTAGTCTAGTTTGTCTTTCTCCCAATCATTAAAATATCCAGTTTTTAGTAAAGAATTATTATGAGTACCTGATACTACAAGTGCTAGGATAAGGGACACTTGTTCCCTTTGGCTTGACAGGATACAGTTAAGAAACTAACTGAATTTTGTGGATATGCAAGGGATACTCCTCAGTTATGATATCGTTTCCCAAATAACTTTATGCCTGGGTCAGAAAGAATGCTACTGGATCATCCAGGAAGACATACTTAAGGGGTCTTGAGCTCTGCCACCTTCCATAGACATGTAGGATAAACTCAAGCCATAGTGGGAGGAACTAGCAGTCCCCAGGATCTACTGTTTACTAATGGAGCCTGGGCAAGTTCCCTCTTGTACTGTATAACTGTGGTCCACAATGACAAGTGCCTCAGATGCCAGCATGGCATGAGCTCATTCCATCTCATTCTAAAGACCTGGAGATTTCTTTATAGCTAGCACAGACCCGATCATCTTTCATATTTTCTTTCTGAATCTCAAATAACGTCTCAGGACTGTGACAGTTAGTACTACAACACCTGGCATCTCTTTTTCTGAAAGACCACAGAATAGACCCCTCTAGATCCTACCCCACTGAGATGTGGCAGCTGATGCTACAAGCCCTTGTCCAGCATAAAGAAAAACAATTACCTTCATGAACTGCTGCAAGCTAAGCTAGACCAAGGAGAAAGATAATGCTGGCTTCAACTGAGGCTGAAAGATTCACACAGTATGCTCTTCATCTCTCCTCTAACCAAACCCAAGGCATCTATAACCCATAAAAGCTACTTGATAAATTTGGTAAGAAACCCAATGGTATAAAAGATGTACAGATATCAACATAAATATACAACCACGATTCTCCAGCAAAGGATCTCAATTTGAAGGCAACCTTGAAAACTGCTGATAACCATAACTGTAAAGTTATAGGTTTTAAATAAACTTAGGGAAATGCAAAAGAATGTAGATAAATACAAAAAAGAGTTGGGCTGTGGTTGCACATGCCTTTAATCCAAACACTCAGGGAGGAGGAGGCAGGCATATCTCTATAAGTTCGAGGCCAGCCTGGTCTACAGAGTGAGTTCCAGGACAGCCATGGCTACACAGAAACCTTGTCTTGGAGGGAGGGAGAGATAAAAATCTAAAAAATGTCTAAAGACATGGAAATCATGAAGATGAACCAATAATAAGTCTAAAAATTTGAATTAAAAATTATCCAACCTAACAGAAATACCATGAAAGAGAAGACAGATAAAATGATCCTACATATTAGAAAATGACACACTCCATGGACTACTGTGAAAACTAACAAATGAATTCAGTTAAGTGGAAAGATACAAAGTGAATGCATTGCAAATAGTAGCAGTTTTATACAAAATTTGTAAAATGCAAACCCAAATCACGGTATACTTTGGGAGAACCTCCATAGCAGACTGCTAATGCAGTGCTGAACTTGATCTCCAGCAAGGAAATATAAAGGCAGAGAAAAATCACTGTGACCTGTCATCTCATTTAGAATGGGTATTATCACAAAAACAATGGCAGCACAGTGTGAATGGTGAGAAAAGGGAACTCATACACTGTTGGTGAGAATCTTCATCACTATGACCAACATGTTTCGAAAGCAATATAGAGAGTCCTCAAAAAAAAAACCTAAAAATAGAACCATCATATATTCAACAATTCCCTATCTGCATATATATTCAAGTGATGAAATAATTCTACCAAAATATTTTTGTAGTTTGATTCATAATAATTAAGATATAGAATCAAGCTAGATGCCCTTTAGACAAATGGATAAACAGGGTACATAATAAAAATAGAGCATCAAGGACTGGGAAGATAATGTGCTGACTAAACTGCTTACCAAGCAAGCATAACAACTTGATCCCAGCTCCCACATAAAAGCAAAGCATTGTAGTGTGGGCTCCCGCAGTCCTTGGTGGAGGAAGACAGAAGCATCACAGAGACTTCTTGAATGGCCATTCAAGTCTATGTGAAACAGTGATCTCTAGGTTCGACGGGAAAACTGTTTCAACAAAGTCAAGAGCAATAGTGGAAGGCATCCAGCTTCCATCTTTAGCCTGCACATGTGGGTACAAACATCTGCCCACACATGCACACACGTCACACACATAGGAAAGACACCACAGACCATCAATCAGCTAGAGAAGGAATGAAATCATGTCATTTGTAGCAGCGCATATATAACTGGAGTCTGTTATAATGAGTGAAATAAGTCAGACAAAGAAAGAATAATACCACATGTTTGTTTCCATTTGTAGAAACCAGTCTTATAGAAGAATGAATGGGATAGTGGTCACTAGAGCCTGGGCTGTATAAGGGAATGGGGGATGGAGAGAGGAGCTCACAGTATGCAGCTATATGATGAAACAATCTATGTGAGAGTATTACATTTCCAGCATGATTAATGGCTGAAAAGATGGAAATACTTGTAACCTGATTTGATTATTAAGTATTGTATACATGTGTTGAATTACCATAATATACCCCACAAAGATGTACAAATAATATGTCTTACTAAAAATAAACTAAAGAGAAGTGTAAAAAGTCAATTGTGAAGTATTTACACAATGGGACATTCCTCATTACAAACTGTGACATAGATGAATCTCAAAGTAATTATGCAGAGTGACAGAAATGAGACAACAGGATATTAATATATGGATTGTATTGTTCTCTTAATAACAAAGCATATAAAGTACAATTGAATATCTAGAGACAAGTCACAGAGCAGTGGTTTCCAGGACCAGGAGGTTGGGCTTGGGAAGGGAATAAAGGAAGTAATCCCAAGGGACATGCCGCCCTCTCAGATTGATGGGCAGGCTTACTGTGTTTATTGTGGCTAAGGTCCCCTGCACATATAACTATGTCAGAGTGATCAGATAGCATACTTTAAATGACTATCAATTATACTGCAGTAAACTTGTTTTTCAAGTGAATTTTGCATTTTATCACCTTGGTTTTATTTTATAATGATCCTAGTCAGCTAAATATTTTAAAATTTTACATGCTTAAAAAATTCCAAACTTAATCATTTTTTGATATAAAGCTTACTTTTAGATTTCCATGGAACTCTGGAGCTCAAAAGACATGTATTTGATCTATATCTGGCTAAGTATGTTATGTATATATTCTGAAGTAATATGAGATTCTCAGAAACCTGACAGGTCTTGTTATTATATGCTATTAATTATATTCCAACATTAAATAAAAATTGAAAAAAAAACAGATTTCCTTGTCAATTTTGATTAGTCTTTAGCCAAAGATATTCTCATTTTGGGAGCCACCCAGGCTTTTTTTCCCTTGGGTTTTTGAGACAGAGTTTCTCTGTGTAGCTTTGGCTGTCCTGGAACTCATTCTGTAGACCAGGCTGGCCTCGAACTCAGAGATCTGCCTGCCTCTGCTTCCCAGGTGCTGGGATCAATCTTCTATTTGTAATACAATTTTCTGACAAAACCAAGATCATTTTTCCAACAAGTTTGTTTGGTAAAGATTGGCTTTACTGTACAACAACAACAACAAAAAATGTGTGTCTTGGTTGAAAATTATTAGAAAACCAGATTGGTTTTTATCTTATTTTTACTATAGTGTCTTCTCACAGCTGTACAGAATAACAACTCCTAACCTCAGGGCTGACCCAAACCTTATGATGATACACACTGATTTGTGGAACAGATCAAAATGTCCTTATCAGCTGGGCATTGGTGGTGCCGGCCTTTAATCTCAGCACTCGGGAGGCAGAGGCAGGCGGATCTCTGTGAGTTAGAGGCCAGCCTGGTCTCCAGAGCAAGTGCCAGGATAGGCTCCAAAAGCTACACAGAGAAACCCTGTGTTGAAAAACCAAAAAAAAAAATGTCCTTATCATTGGGCTTTGGGTTCTTTTCATAGTGAGCTCCTGGGAAACACCAGAGTCAACAAGTGAGAGATAAAAGCAGGTGACTTCTTCTATTGGAAGAGATGCCACACACCAAATTTCCTCAGCTTCCCTGGAAAAATCCCTCTCAGATACTTTTGAGTACCTTCTGCCCAATAAAACTTCAGTGGCTAAATTCTGGGCTTTATAGTATGTATTACTTAATGTGTGCATCAGCTCCTTCTGAAGACATGTGCATATAGGCTTTGGGGAAAATGGGTGTCATTCATTTCCCATGATGCTGACAATTGAGACACCCAAGGAAATGAAATGCCTCCAATGACTCCTCTCTCTCTCTCTCTCTCTCTCTCTCTCTCTCTCTCTCTCTCTCTCTCACTCACTCTGTGTGTGTGTGTGTGTGTGTGTGTGTGTGTGTGTGTGTGTGCGCGTGTCTGTTTGTCTGTCTGTCTGTCTGTCTGTCTCTGTGTGTGTGTGTGTCTGTCTCTCTCTGTGTCTGTGTGTGTGTCTGTGTCTTTGTGTGTCTCTGTCTCTCTGTGTGTGTTTTCCAAGACAGGGTTTCTCTCATAGCCCTGACTGTCCTGCAATTCATTCTGTAGACCAGGCTGGCCTCAAACTCAAAGATCTGCCTCCTTCTGCCAACCAAGCAAAGGGATTAAAGGCATGTGCCACTGCTACCACCCTGAATACACTGTTAGACCATTTATAGGTTGTGTAAGATGAAGAATTTGCTCTGTGTTCTCCCTTACAGAATAAAAGCGCTGAACTTGGTCTTAGAGATGATGACATCACACCCATTCATGCAACTTGATTCTGTGAAGACTTCTTGCTTATTCACACTCTTTACAAGACTCCAGCAGCCTTAATATATTTCAAAATTTACAGTCCCCAGAAAATCATTCTTTCATTGGCATAATTTAAAGAAAAAAATCTAGATTCTAGACTATCAAATCACTATTTTAAACCTACCCAAAGGAGCTGCTTTGCAGGAGACATTGCTATTTCAGGTCAACTCCCACAGCTAAAACAATAGAATTTATTGGGGGAAAAAAAAGAAAAGCATACTAACTGGGTGCAAGCTAACTACTGTATGGCTATTGACATTGGCAACTACTGGACATAACAAATGCCTCAGTATCAGTCAGTTTACTGCAGCTACTTTAACATATACCACCTGCCCTGCCTATCAGGGCAGACCATATTTTGTGGATATGGTCAGGTGTTCCACAGCATAGAACCTAATTATACCACATGAACTCCAGCCTATAAGCATAACCCAATGGTTATGAGTTGCAAGCTGTAGATCATATTGTCACTACAATGAAGCCAAAAGTACCATGGTGAATTCAATCTTCCAGTTATGCTGGAAGCACTTCTATTCTACTAACTATTCTATGTGGTATTCAAAACTTGAAGTTCTTTCTCTTTATCCAAATTGCACAAAGCATTGAGTCTCCAATGACAACCATATTGATGGTGGGCTTATCAAAACTGGCCAAATATTAAACCCAGAAGACACATCCCTGGAAAGATAGGTACTGTATTGGGAATTTTAGGAAAGGCTAAATTTCCTATAATCCAAGAAAGACATTATTTAGAAGAGAGAAGAAATATTATTTCAAAAAGAAGTAAAAAACAAAAAAGATAAACCCTTTTAATAGAAAATTATATATTGCACAAATGTTTAAAAAAAAAATCTGGGCAACCTGTTCCTGAACTCAAAGAGGGCAAAGAGCCTTGACCCTTCACTTCAGTTCATCAGTGTGACTGACAACATGGCTAAAGATGACAACAATCAGTACTTTTTAGTGCAAAGATTAGAGATAATGATTTATTACAGAAAATGGGGGGGGGACTTAGTCTAAAAGACACCCACAGTACAGAGCATGAGAAGAGCACTGCATGCATCTCCATATTCTGCCAATGGAAAGTGGACAGGCAATACTGAAAACTGACACTACAACTCCATTTCCCTGGTGTGATTATAAGCTGAGAATTAAGACTTGTGCCTAAAAATTCTACGAAACCCTGATTTCTCCATGTCTGACCATTTGTCTTTCCCCAGCACTTGTAATATTAGGCATATGTGAAAGGAATCATTTGTTGGGGAGGAACTCAAAACAACATAGAGCTATCAACAAATCTCTTCTGTGCCACAAATACCCATTTGTTTCACCAAACTACAATGTATAGCACCAAAATAATAGGAAAGATAAAATTATTAGCAACAAGTAAGAATTACACAAATTGGACTGAAGACAAGTCCTTCTTCAAATTAGAATGAATTACTCACATAAGGTCATATTTATGCAGTCAATTTGTTCACAAAGAAAAAAAAAGGAAAAATTTAAAGATGAGATGTTATGAAGTATAGAAGACTGTAGATAAAGGAAGAAACTCCATCCAAGTGATTGAAGATGCAAAGTGAACAAGGACTTTAAAACAAGTTATCTTACAAAGCAGCTGTGACTACTTAAGTTCTGTGCAAATACAGGCAGCTCAAATGCCTGCATGTCTAGGGGAGGGGCTCCTAAAGTCCCACTCCTATCTGAGGAGCCACTGGCATTGAAAGTCTTTGGGGTCATCAGTTTTCTTTAAGGATGTGGCCCCTGAGAAACTATCCATACTCCATTGGATGCCCTTACATCCATAAACACATAGGTAGCACCATGTGGACTCAGGTTTTTAGAAGAGAGAGAATATGATATGCATATCATGCATATCATGATATGCCCTCCTATAGCCTCCATCCAGCACCTGGTGGAAGTAGAAGCAGACACCCACATCTAATCACTGAACTGAACTGGAATCCAGTTGCATAGAAGGATAAGTGATGATCAAAGGGGTCCAGACCAGGCTGGTGAAACCCACAGAAACAGCTGACCTGAACAATGGGGAGCTCTTGGTCCCCAGACTGATAGCTGGGAAACCAGCATGGGACTGATCCAGACCCCATGAACATGGGTATCAGTGAGGAAACCTCAGAAATCTATGGGACCTCCTGTAGTAGATCAGTACTTATCCCTACCATAGGTTGGACTTTGGGAGCCCATCCCACATAGAGGGATACTCCCTGAGCCAAGACACATGGGGGTGGACATAGGCCGTATCCCAAAGGATATGATAGACTCTGATGACCGCCTATGGAAGGCCTCACCCTCCCTGGGGAGCAGAAAGGATATGTGATAGGTAGGGTTTAGTTGAGGGGAGTGGTAGGGGAGGAAGGGAGGAAGAGGGAACTGGGATTGACATGTAAAACATTATTGTTTCTAATTCAAATAAAAAAAATCTGCAAAAAAAAAAGTGTTTAAACTGGGAGGTTGTTTCACACACCTTTAATCCCAGCACTAAAAAGGCAGAGGCAGAGGGACAGAGGGGCAGAGGGGCAGAGGGGCAGAGGGGCAGAGGGGCAGAGGGGCAGAGACAGAGGGCAGAGGGGCGGCAGAGGGGCAGAGGCAGAGGGCAGAGGGCAGAGGGGCAGAGGGGGCAGAGAGGCAGAGAGGCAGAGAGGCAGAGAGGCAGAGAGGCAGAGAGGCAGAGGCAGAGGCCTCTGAGTTTGGTTTACAGAGTAAGTTCCAGGACAGCTAGGGCTACACAGAGAAATCCTGTCTTGAAAAACAAAACAAAACAAAAATGGTTTAGAAAGATGCTCTAGAGAATTGGTAGTACTGTGATCCTTTAATACAGTTCCTCATGTTGGGATGACCCCCAACCACGAAATTATTTGTGTTGCTACTTTATAACTGTAATTTTGCTACTGTTAGGAATCACAGTGTAAATATCTATCATACAGGATATGAATCACAATGTAAATATCTGATATACAGGATATCTGATATGTGACTGCTGTGAATAGCTGCTCTAGAACAAATAATTTGAAACTGGATAAGAATGGAGCCAATTTCACCATATATGGGATAAAGGAAGTTTTAGTGAATAGGCAGAATGGTGTTAAAGTATATCTAAATCCTGAGGAAATCAGAGTCACTAGATAATTAAGTTTGAGACTTTGGCAATAATAACTGTAGAGACCTGTGAAATAGAAACCTGGTTAGTCCAAGATAGCATGATAATAAACACATACACATGTTACTATGAGTCTAAAATTTCTTTAGTCACATTGAATGTGAGGTTGTTAGATTCATATATTAAAAGCCAGTGACTCTTAAATCAGCCTCATAAAAATACCAGCAAGAAGAAAACCAAAACTAAAAACAAAACAACTAAGACTAATAGAGGAACAGGTTAGTAATACAACTGTAATCACTCAGAGCAAACCATCATTAAAATGTAATGAATAAAACCATTCACACTGGAAAACAGAAGTCACTAACAGGATGGATGTATCGTTCTGTATGCAATGACAGAAAACAAGGGGACAGAAATATCGAGAGCAATGGATGAGGGCACAAGCTGATCAATCCATGGAGCAGGGACTCTTCAGGTCTCTTCTGCATCAAATATGAGAGTCCCAAACACAGTTAACAGCAATACACTTCCATGAGCAGAAAGCATCAGTTCTGTGTTTCAACAATAGGGTACACCCAAGAATGAATTGCAAAGGGAAGCAAATAAAAAACAACAAACACAGAAATAAGCCAACATATTTTTGTGTTTTATGTTCTTAAATACTCTGGTTTGGCAAAAAAAATTAAAAGGTTAAAATTATTGAACTGTCTTTTCAAACCAAGAAGCTGGATAAATGTAAATTAAAACATGAACTTACACCTGTACCCCTTGTCTTTCTCCCCACTTTCTATGTGGGACTGAGTTTCCCTTCTCCTCTCCAAAGCCTACTGCTTAGGCTGCTGCAGAATGTAACTCATCAGCACAGGAGGCAGAAAAGCCTTGAACCAATCATCTCATGTATCTGTCAGCCTCGCTCCCCATCCCTTCAGCCATCACAGCTCTATTTCAGAAGCGATTCTCCTTAGACTCCTCAGAAAGCCTTCCCCTTCACTCCCACCCCTCTCCTCGTACCCTCCCTCTATTTTTTCTTGAACAAATTCACTCTAAGTTGAATATATACTCTTTACTTCGCCAGATGGGTTAGTGGCCACCACGGACCGTTGACTTCAGCACTTTCCCTTGCCTTCCCTTCCTCCCAGTTTCCTCCTTCTCTACAACAAAGTGTAGTTTCCATGGGAACCAGGATATATGTGAGTGTCTGGATCTTATCTCCAGGTTCTAGAGTTGAGTCTGGGACAGAATGATTCCCAGTCAGCTTGTGTTGACTCCATGACCAAACTTATAATAATAAAAGCAGACGACTGGAGAGCAAACAGAGCCGTGAAGACCATCTTAACATAGCTCAACTCTTGGTCTTCCTGATCACAGAAGTAGTCACAGGCTAACACAGAAATTTGGAGGATACCCAGGTTGTTAAATATCTTCAGTGACTATGCTGGATGCTCCTGCAAACAATGTGGGAACAGAGAGAAAGCACACCTTGGGGAGCCCAGCACAAATCATCTTCATCCGGTCAAGCTATGAAACACATGAGCAGACCAGTTGTAGTGAGGAAAACAGAAATGCTCTTTGGGAATCCACCCCCAAGTGAATGCTACCATATCACCCACAGAACAGATCCATCTGTGTTCTTAGAAAACCCACAAGAACCCACTGACCAGCCACTGGAACTAATAAAAGAACTCAGCAAGTTGACTGATTATATCATCAGCATATAAACCTGTAACCTCATACTGGCAAGAACCAGTAAAAAGCATTTCAGAAATAAAAACCCATTGATATTGCTGATAATTACTGTGAAAGCCTAAGAATCAACTCTGCAAAATGCCTGCCTCCAAGAAGAAAAGGATAAACTGTGAGAAACATAAAAAGACAATCTAAACCTGGAGATGGACAAACTATTGTGGAAAGCAGCATGGATGCTTTAAACATATTACTTCACTCCAAATTAACTTTCTGTTCAAAATAATCTCAACCAATCTCACAAAAGGCTTTTTCACAGAGGCAGAGGTGACAATTCAAAGGTAATTTTAAAATAAAAAGTCATTTGGAAATTGGAGGAAAAATGAGTTTTACAAAAAGAGAAGGGGAGATGTTTGCCTTACCCAATAACAAACCCAGGAAACAGTGGAGAAGAACAGATAAATGTAGGGATGATGTAAAGAAAGTTGTAAAGGCCAGGGAAATCTAAATTTTAAAGGAAGTGAAGGTGATGAAATTCATCTTTCTTCAGGAGACACAAAATCTTCAGAAATATAAATGTAGAGAAAGTTTGTGGATGTGAACACTGTTCTAGACCACTCCTGAGAAAATGAATTTTCAAATTATTTTGTTTTTGTGTCTGAGTGTTTTTCTTGCATGTATGTCTTTGTACCATTTACATACATGGTTTCCATGCAAGCCATAAGAAGGTATCAGATCCCTTAGGAATGGAATTATAGACAGTTAATAGCCACCATGTAGATACTAGGATTGAGTCTGGGTCCTCTAGAAGTAAAGCCAGTTCTTTTAATTGCTGAACTATCTCTCCAGGTCTGGAAAGTGACAGCCCCAAGACAGGGTTTTTCCATGTAACAGGCTTGGCTATCCTGTAACTCACTCTGTAGATCAAGCTGGCCTCGAAGTCATTAGCCAGACAGTGGTGGTGCATGCCTTTAATCCCAGTACTCAGGAGGTGAAAAGTGAATTTTTAAAACCAGGAGGAAACAAAACAGTGGAAGTCATTTAGACACTGTGTTTTTAGTGCCTCCTGAGAAAAGCTCTTCTTCTGGAACTCTAAACATTTGTGTACAGAAGTCTTTGGTAGTATAGCCTATTGACAGGAAAAGACTGGCACCTACTTGAATGTCCTCAAATAGTGGACTAGTGGGTAGGTACCAGTGTGTTCCTTCTGTGACCTACATGGAACCAAGGAAGGGAGAGTGGGAATTTCTATTTACTATTATGAACAAATATTTAAATATCATGAATTGGAAGCTAATGTTAAACTATACATGAAGTAGGAACACTTAAGAATATTTAATTCGCTAGTTAGTTGGTCGTGTCACAAGCCTTTAATTCTACCACTGCAGAGGCAAAGGCAGGAGGATCTCTGTGAGTTTAAGGCCAGCCTGATCTACAGAGTTAGTTCTAGGACAGCCAAGGCTATACAAAGAAACCCTGTCTCAAAAACAAACAAAAAAAAGAATATTCTATTCTGCTATAAAGAATAATGAAGGTAGTGAACAAAATCCAGCACATGTACTAGGTACATATAGCAAATCAGTGAGTGAGTGATGACTTAAAACAAATAGAGCACATGAGGCTGAACAAAATAAATGAAGGATGACTATATGAAGTGTCTTCACCTATGGGAAGGATAGAAGGATCAAGAGAATTTGAATATTCACAAGGCACAGGCACCATCACTGTCTGGGTTGACCTTCAATCAACCCATGGATAACGTCTCTTCTCTACTTTACATGGGCAGGTGAGCACCACTGCCCTGCAGCAGGTTTCAGACAGGCCACCTGGCCCTAACACTCTTCTCTAACGAAAAAGTTGGAAGCTGGCTCTGAAGGCTTTCTGTATGATGCCTCCTTCTCCAACCCTGAACTCTGGTTTTCATTGTGATCCCATCAGTCAGGGAGAGAGGAGGTGATCCAAAGACAAGGGAGGGGAAATGCAAAAGAGTAGATAGAGACTATGTGAACTTTCCTTCACTTTCTGCCTGTGGGTGCTTTTATTGAATCCTAAGGTCTGTAGTTCTGGGTGCCTTAATTGGTCTGTGTGCCTTACTATTCTGTGACTTCTTAGATAACTTTCTCAGCAAATACTTAGCTTTTATGTATAAAGTAGGCTCTGACCAAGACACGTGTTTGTAAGTTCCAATTCTATAGCTAATACATAGGATGGGGACATAATAAATAACCATGGACTAGGAACTGTGGCAATCTTTCAGCAAAGGATGAAGAATAATTACTGAAGCATAACTGTCAACAGTGACTTAATCTGAGCCACTGAATGTCTTTAGGAGCAGAGCATATGTATATGTTCTTAAAGCATTTATGAGGTGAAGTGCTATGCCAAGAGCAAGGTGTACAGACATTCTCGTTTTACAGTAGAAAAACCTAGAACCCAGAGGACAAGCGAACACTTGCAGCAGCCGCAGAAATAACTCAACACCCCTTATTTTACAGAAAGGGAAATGAGAGGTTGACTCACTTACTAGTGTAACTAGGTTGAAGCTCGATTAAACTAGAGGCACAAACCTGCCAGGCATGCTTGGTGGCTCCACTGTTGTGGGCAGCAAACTGTCTGTCTTGCGCTGAACTATTAGGGATGGAGTGGGGAGTCACATAAGCTCCCTGGATACACATGTTTAAGGACAAACAAAGGTTTAGTACAATTGCCATGAAACCCCATAGTGAATGTCTCCATTTTTTCCTAAATTCTAGGCATCCTGCATATAGCTACCCTGACGCAGAGGAAAACCACCCCCTATGATAGATTTGCCAGCGGAAAGATTAACTGCTTTTCCATATTTTAAAGACTTACTGTCTGTTTATTAACATGGTGCCTTGGAGGGGCCTGGGCAATGTTAGCTGTACATTTATGTGTACAGCATGTATTTATGGCCCAGGGTGCATGGCTGAACTTAATAAAGCACACCTCCATCCTGCTGGGCCCCACAGTCAAGCTGACATCATAGTGTAGAGTTGCTGGGGCTGGTGGGATTGCCAGAGGCCAAAAAGCCTGAGGAGGGAAACACTTCAACAGAGAAGCACAGTGGTGGCCAAGAAGCAGAGATGGGTCAAAATGCATGAAATAAATGAGGTCGCCATGGGAAAGGGAGTTAGGAAGAGAGAAGCAATTTGATGTGTCCATTACTGGATGTGAAATAACCCAGTCCTCCTCTTCCCTCCATGGCAGATGGAGCTGGAATTGGAAGGGAAGGACGATACACTCTCCAGACAGCCTCTTTTCACTGGAGTGGCAGGCGCATGCTGTCTTCTGAGGGCTGATCACATGTCAAAATGGATTCTGAGGCTTCCACTATACTTGCCCCAGCAAACAAGAAGAAGAACTCAGAGCAGAGACAGAGAGAGAGAGAGAGAGAGAGAGAGACAGAGACAGAGACAGAGACAGAGACAGAGACAGAGACAGAGAGCAGGATCACACAGTCAGAGAACTGGGGTGGCATCCCTTTCACTATATAGGTACAGAACTGTACTCAGAAAAACAACTGTGCAGGACAAAAATCCTCAAAGCTTTGAAACTAGACTGAAGTCTTTACCCATTATAGACTTTAATTCTCTTCAGATTATCTTTCATTCTTTCTTTGGGTAAAACAGGGACTGGGAGACAGCTCAGTGGATAAAGTGCTGTTCCTGCAAGCATGAAGACCAGAGTTCAGGTCCCTAGAACCCATGCAAAGCTGGTCAGCATGGCTGCCACCTGTAATCCTAGCACTCAGGAAGCAGAAGCAGGATCTTAGGGACAAGCTGGCTAGATAGAGTAGCTAGAAACAAAGAGGGAGGCTCCAGATCCAGTCAAGACCCTGCCTCAATAAATAAAGTGGAAAGTGATTGGAGAAGACTCCCAACATCAATTCCAGGTCTCCACAAACATTCTCACATATGTGTAACTACATACATGCAAACAATCATATACATGTCATACACACATATGCATATGCAAAAAAAAGCTGGGAAAAGCATAAGTCACAGTCATGGAAGCTCTTCGGATTTGGCATTGATCTTGATCCATTCTGCACACATCTCTAGTTAGGCTGGCTCTGCAATGGGACCCTGGTCTTCCTGGAAATTAAAAGATACCCTGCCCCATAGCTGGTCCCCAGAACACACCAGAAGGACTTATCCTGATCTATAGTAGGAAACATTAGAAGGTGATGGAAATACAAAGTAGAACTTGGATACTTTATAGTTTCATTCTGAGTTGTTTGCCCCAACTGATACCTGGGCCACGCCTAAAATAAATTACATAACAATCTCGGGGGCGGGGGGGGGGGACACATGACACGACCCAAACATGGATGTTTTATAACCATCACTGAGGGCTTCCAACATGCTGCCCCCTATGTCTAGACATGCGTTTCTCAAGTTTAATCTGCTTCCATGTGAACTGAGCATCTTGTTGGCTTGCAACTTTTAGTCACAAAGTCTGGGAGGGAAGTGAGTTTGCATAGCTCTTCTGCTCCCATCTAATCCTGCTGGTACGGAGGTTTGCAGGTTCTTCCTCGAATTTATTTCAAAGCTGAGTCCTAAGTCACTAGATGTCTCTGCCTCCACAAAGCTCTCCCGACAGCAGTAAGTCTGGCCTCATTCTCCTATGCTGTGGCTTGGGCACAGGTGTCACTAATATAACCTCTCCCCCCCCCATATAATTGTGTGCACCAATGCTCACAGTAATGCTTTCTCTTGTACCACTGAACTGGAAACTACGGAGGAATAGATACCAACATTCTAGGGTGTAAGGATGTCCTGAAAATGAAGGTTTGGGACATTTTTTAAAAACATGCCCTTTTGATTACCAGCCTATAATCCTCTTCACCAAAGAAACTAGGAAACATGAAGGACTCTAAGGAATAAATGGTCCCCAGGAATGGGAAGTGGCATGAACTCCTGAGCTAATTGGGAGCATGAGGGTAGGGGAGAGGGAGCTGCCACAATAAGAGCAAGAGAAGAGGAGTAGAGGAGAGGAAATAGAGGAGCAGAAATATTGAGTTGGGGGAAGAATAGAGGAGAGAGAGCAGGATGAGAGATACCATATCAGAGGGAGCCACTATAGGTCGGAGAAGAGATCTGGAACTAGGGAGATCTCCAGAGACCTACAAGGATGACACGAGCTGACAATCCAGGCAATGGTGGAGAGGATAACCTAAAATCCCTTCCCCTAAAATGAGATTGATGACTTCTCTTTATGCCATCCTAGAGCCCTCATCCAGTGGCTGATGGAAGCAGAGACAGAAATCCACAGATATACACTGAGCTGAAATCTGGAATTTAGTTGAAGAGAGGGAGGAATGAAGAGCAAAGGGGTCTGTACCAGGTTGGAGAAACCCACAGGAACAGTTGGCCTGAACAAGGGAGAGCACATCGACCCCAGATGCTGTCTGGGAGGCCAGTACAAGACTGATCCAGACCCTTAAACTTGGATGTCAATAAGGAGGCCTCTGAACTCCAGGGAGCCTCTGGTAGTAGATTAGTATTTTTCCCTGGTGCAGGAAGGGACTTTGAGAGCCCATCCCACGTGAAGGTATACACTCTGGCCCAGGACACATGGGGAAGGGCCTAGGACTTTGGAAGACTTGGTGGACTTTGCAGAGCCCCCATTGAGGGCCCTACCCTGCCTGGGGAGTGGTGGGTGGATGGGGTGAGGGTAGGGTGGGGGAGGGGGAAGAGAGATGGGGGTGAGGGGAGGGAGAGGGAGAAGGGACTTACATGTGAAACAAGCTTTTTCCCTAACTTGAACTAATAAATAAATAAATACCCTTTTGCTAATCCACTGGCACACATGGGGAAGCACAGCTAAGGGTGTCTTCAAAAGAGGCTCTGTGGATTTGAGTTGGAGGGCACAGACACACACAGAAGGAAGCCTTCAAACACACAAACAATCTAGGAGCACTCAGACCAGCAGTCACGAGGGAATATTTCCAACTCCAGGGGAGGCCACCATGCTGCTCTGAATAGGACCTTCTTACATGGTTTCTTCTGTAGCTGGGTGACAGTGGGAAGTGATTCAACAGCATAATTCCATGAAAAACCCAGACATGTCCTCCCTCTTTCTCTTCTAATAGACAAGCAGGTAGATAACCACTTAGTTTAACTTAGATAATTTTGTCTTCTGGATTTCTGAGAGCATTGACAGACATCCTTTCTATGTATCAGCCCCTGCCCGCCTGCCTGCCATGCATAGAAGTTCTTCTTTGAACTCTACTCTTCTTTCTTCCTTTCTTCAGATATACACATCCTCATCTTTGTTCAGGAATCCACCCTTCCTCCAGGCACTCCCAATGTTGTGATGAGAGCAACATGACCAGGCAAGTCACCTGGGAACAAGCAAATGGGTACAGTTCCTTTTCCTAAAGGAACAATGGGCTCAGAGATGGGCATCACACCTTTATTATTTCACTCAAACCAAAACAGATGTCTTAGCTGCTTGCCTGTACATCAGGAAAGCAGCAGTCTCAGGAGCTACTAGCCTCTCCCCTGTGCCCAGTGTCGGAAATGCCTGCTAAGAAATGCCTAGAGCATTGCTTCTCAACCTGTGGGTCACAACTCCTTTGGCAAACCTCTCTCTCTAAAAATATCTATGTTACATACATACACAACAGTAGCAGAATAACAGTTGTGAACAAAATCATAGTTAGCAGTGAAGATAATTTTATGGTTGGGGTTACCACAACATAAGGAACTGTATTAAAGGGTCACAGCATTAGGAAGGCTGAGAACACTGTCCTAGAGAAAACCTGGGTCTTGGTCCTAACCTCCCAAAAACTAGAATAAGCCTTACCTGAAGTCAACATCTCAATGTTTCCTTTCACTTAGCTTGTTTGAGTTGAACTTTCTGTCATTGTAAATGAAAGGCTATTAAGCAATCTGCTTGTTAAATTCCACATGAAGGCCATCACCTGGCTGATCCTTTTTATGGTTGAAAAACACTGGTCTTAAGGATCCCAGGCTTAGAAACCATAAGCCTGGCTTTTAACAGGTCTACATGGGACAGTTCAAGACCCAGACTGGCACAAGGCTCCTCTGCTCCATTTTACTAATATAGGAAATAGGTACCCATTTTTAGTTAGGTACCAAGATTAAATGGCACCAGATCTTGATGGATGGTTTTGAGCCACCATGTGGTTGCTGGGAATTGAACTCAGGACCTCTGGAAGAGCAGTCGGTGCTCTTAACCTCTGAGCCATCTCTCCAGCCCCGGTATTTATTTTTAAATGCATACAATGGGCATATTTTGGCACTGCATATTTGACTGACTGATAGGGAAGAGGGCACAAAACGTCAGAACAAAGCTTTGTCTGCAAATTACAAGGGTATTTATTATACTGAAGACAAAAATGCATCAGTAACAGACATCACAGTGCCTTCTAGTCACCCTCCAGGGATTTTTCTGAGACTGATGGTGCTGACCCAAACCTTGAAAGCAACTTGGGCAGGAAGCTCTTTGGTACTGTCAGCCCAAGGCAGATAGCAGGGAATAGGTTTTGTGTGTGTGTGTTTGAAATACTGGAGGTGGGGCAGTCAGGGAAATCCAGTGTCCTTTCAATTGAAGAAAAGTTGAATTATAAAAAGACTTAGGAGAAAAGATACTTTCAAAATTTGGCTATTCTTTGAGCTTTTCAAAGTTTATTCTTTTTTTCTCCTAGGGTTGTCAGTAAATCATGTTAATTATGACATGAATAATTTTCTTTTAATCCCTTAAGAAGAGTCAGGAATTCGTTAAATACTTTCCCTGGAACTATTAGAGTCTTTTCTTATAAATAATGACAGTAATAGCTAGCATTTATGGAGTGTTTACTGAGTGCCAAGTGTTTTTAAAAGCAATTCCCTTTTAACCTTCACACCAAAAAAAAAAAAAAAAAAAAAAAAAAAAAGTGCTATTATCTGCATGATGAATAGATGAGGACACTCATCTCCAGAAGGGAATCTGAATGACTTCAGAAGATCATGCAAAGGACAGAGCAGCAACCCCTATCACTCCTTTGAAGCTGGCCTGCTGGACACCAAGCCCAAATGGCCATCCCTATTGTGGCCACCACCACCACCACCATCAGCTACTGAGCCCTTTTGCCATGCTGGCACCATGGGAAGACTTCTGACGTAAAACAACCTCATTATGAGATGAGGCAGGGAGGGCCCTGATCTTCACATGAAGGCTTCTTATCCAAGGCAAGACGTTTCGAAAAGTGTTTTCATCAACAAACAGAAATCAGTGATTGCTGCCTCTACCCCCACGTTCTCCTGCAGTAACCTGAACATGGCTGATATATGACCATACTGGTGGATATGGTATGATGGTAGTGAGCCCCACCCCCAGCACATCTTTTATAAGCCCAGTGAACATGGATCCAACGTGTCCACAGACTGTCCAGTTTAGTAAAAACTTTGATGATAAGGGTAACAATGCTTACAAATTACAAAAGAGGTACCCTTGGCTTAGATGGCATGACTAATAGGTATCAGAGCTATGGTGTGGGGACAAGGTGTCATACTGCAGAGAGTCCCCTCTAGTAACCTGACAATTCTGCAATGACCAGAAACTGACTGGAATACCTGTGCTCTATTGAGGAAGCAATCACAGTTCTAATCTGTCCTCTAGCTTGCCATCAGCTTCTGCAGTCTCTGTATGGATTAAGTTTATGCACTGAGATAAGGAAGCAGCAGACAGAGCTACCACAAAGTCCAACCAGGCATATAAATTCTGATCATCAATAATTGCTTTCAGAAGGCTAGCCACCATGCATGACATAAAGAAGGCATTATTTTCCTGTTTACTGTGTTAAGAACAAGGAAAACAGTTGGATAAGAAATAAGGCAGTTTTCATACAAAGGGGGTTAGAATTACAGCAGCATGTAGTCCACTACCCCTATGTTATACATGGGGAATGAGGTGTTTGTCCAAAGTTATTGAAGCAGTAAATGGGCCCAAGGCATGTGGTTGTGTAACCTAGGTATGTACCTATCTGTCTGTTTGTTCTGAGTGGTAATACTGAGTTGTTGTTGTTGTTGTTGTTTTTACATTGTTTTCTGTACATTTCTCTCTTTTTTGGTGTGTGTGTGTGTGTGTGTGTGTGTGTATGTGTATGTGATGCATACAGTGAGGTGCACAAAACTCAGTAATATAAAAGAATTACATGTTTCCTTTCCTATGTGGATCCTAATCTTTGTGTTTGTATATATATATATATATATATAATATATATATATATATATATATGGTGGTATGAGAATAGGCAGAGACAATAAAACTAGAAAGGAGCAGAGGTGCTGAGGAAGCAGGGGACAAAGGAAAAAGGATACGTTCAACACCAAAGAAATTACAAGCAAAGATGAGGAAAAGAGTGGGAAATTACATAGGAAAGTGAAAAGACCAACAATGCAAGACTAAACTTCATCAGCAGAGAGAAAGTCAGATACAATTAGAATGGACACTGTCAAAATGAGGAGACAGCAGGGGTCATCTAGAAATAAAACTGACATAAAACTCCCTTCAGTGGGGTTTATTGGAATGAGAGAGCATGAAGGTCAAGATTAGGGCCTGAGGTAGGAAACAGAGGATTAGACACAATCAATACAATATATACAGAGCTACACATGATGGAACCTTAAAGGGAAGAAGCAGCTTCCTTTTAGAGGTGTGGTTCTCAACCTTTGGGGATCACATATCAGACAGACATCTCGCGTATCAGAAATTTACATTACAATTCCTAACAGAAGCAAAATTGTAGTTATGAAGCAGCGACAAAATAATTTTTTGGCTGGGGGGTCATCATGACATGAGGAACTGTATTAAAGTGTCTCAGCATTAGGAAGGTTGAGAATCACTGCTTTAGAGGCTAGGAAAGACCTTCATTAAGAGTAAGAAAGAGAGAGGGATGAGAGAAACAGCCACAGGAGGGCTGGGGAGGCAGAGGAGACTCTTCAGAGAGCAGCATTCAGAACACTGTGGTGAGCAAATGCACTAAGGGGGTCTCTAGAGCAAATCCCCAGAACAAAGGGAAGATCTGACACTGTAGGGGTGGTGGCAAGTTTAACACCAAGTAACTTAGTTCTACATAGCGTGCATGGCAAAGAGCATGGAGGAGCCATATTAGGACCACAGATCAGGGCCTGCTGTCAGGCCACAGCACAGCCAGCTTCCTAATGTTCTGCTCCAAAGATTACCTTGCTTGTGAATCCTTTTCTGTATATGTCTGTTAAGTTAGTTAACAGCTTCTTTAAAATGACCAGCTGTGAAGAAGCAGTGGTGACATAAAGAATGATTCCAGCATGACACTAGGACTCAGAGTCAACGCCCCACTCACCTTTCCCTCAGGGTTGCAGGTAATTCCATATCCATCTGTGAACTTCTTCTTTCCTTAATCAACTTTCATTAAGTTCTGATCACTTCTTAGGAATATGAATTCCCACTTGTTGTTAAAATAGATATTTGTTTTTTAATAGTATACAAAATAACAGGTGTCTCAACCTCTAGAATCATGTGCCAACCCCACTATACCCCCACCGCTCATACTTCCAAAGGTTAACCTTTTGGAAATTCTTGTCTCAAAGAACAGCTGTCAGTGTCAGAGGTACAGATATTAACACATGTCCTTTCTACAGTGGATCTAGAAGACCCCCCAGCTATTGAACACCCACTAAATAAATGTTAGATGAAGCCTCTTATATATTTATATCCTGTGATAGCCACCACAAAACCTGTAAACACCTTAGCATTTTTGTTTTATAGACCAGTACACCACAGTGAAGGGAGAAGCCTCTGAATAACAAGGGTCACCAATGAGGAGATGATGACAGTAAAGGCTCTTCAGCAGCTTTCACAATACCAAGGCAAGTAATTTCTACTTCTATTCCAAGCAACCTCAGCTGGTGTGGAAGAAGATGCATGAGATGATTATTAATCAAAGTGGTCACTGCTGGGAAAGAATACCAGTGATGCACTGTGGAGGTTTGCCTCTTAGTAAGCATATAGTTCTTGCTAATGGAGACTGGGAAACTTTTCACTCTTTCTAGTGGCTAAGAGTATTGTAAGGCAGAATGTCCTCTGGACATAGATGTGATATCATCATGAGCTTTGCCCCTGCTAGCATGACAACTAGAGCAGAAGAAAACAAGGGTAACATTGATGCTGAGATGTAGCTACATAGACCATGACTGAAAAGCATCTAAATAGATGGCCACTGGAATGTTTTACCCATCTTCAGGGACAACAGAACAGACCCTTTGAACCTCGCTGAGCTTTGCAGCATGCAGCAGGATACTTCACTACTGTAAGCCTCAGCTCTATCCATGGTAAAATGTAGATTAAGTGGGAGAATGGGAAGAATCGGAGGCAATCAATGTCTACTGAGCCTGGGAGAATCGGTCTTCTCTAGGGATAAGCTTCCTGCTAAGTCATCCAATTCTCCAAAGTCAGTCTTTAATACATACACATATAGGCAACACTAAATTGGCTCACTAGAGAGAGAGAGAGAGAGAGAGAGAGAGAGAGAGAGAGAGAGAGAGAGAGAGAGAGAGCACAATGGCAAAAATGATCATGAACTTGAGAGTGTGTAGGGGAGACATGGGAGGAGTTTGAGTAGAGAGGGAAGAGTAGAAATGATGTGAATATAGCATACATATAGAAATTTATTTATTTTGATTTCTCAAGGCAGAGTTTCTCTGTGTAACAGTCCTAGCTGTCCTGGAACTCTCTCTGTAGACCAGACTGACCTTGAACTCACAGAGATCCACCTGCCTCTGCCTCCCGAGTGCTGGGATTAAAGGCATGCACCACCACTACCCAGTAGGAATTTATTTTTAAAAGAATTAAAAATAAGTAATGGGAGGGAAAGAAATGGTATGGGTGCAATTGTTTTAGCGAAAAGAAAGAAAGAGAGAAAGGAAGAAAGAAAAAGAGAGGAGGAAAGAAAGAAAAGGAAGAAGGAAAGAAAGAAAGAAAGAAAGGAAGGAAGGAAGGAAGGAAGGAAGGAAGGAAGGAAGGAAGGAAGGAAGGAAGAAAGGCAGGCATTCTGGAAACTTCACCTCTCAAAATTCACAGAGGCTTAGAACTCCAGAAGAGATTAAAATCACAGGGCTGATCTCCTCCCCAAATGGAACCATTAACGGGAGATACACACTTTGTTTTCTGATGATCTTATATCCCTTGCTTCCTTCTTCCTGTGGTCATCCTTCTCTCTAACACCCCCCCCCATTCTGGTACCTCCCCAGCCACTTCTCCTCCAAAGACACTTTATTACCAGTGAGGGGCCAGTATGCTTGGTAAGGTATCTGGACTGCATCTTTCTAGGCACAAGACATGTCTAGAAACTGATGGCTTCATCCAGCCTCAGTTGTCAAAATCCAAAGAGTTCAAGAAGGTGGGTATGGAAGTTGCCTGAAGGAATAAAAACTGCAACATTTGCTTCCAACTTAAGTGAATTCCTGTAGGGCATGGTGGCACATTCTTACAACCCCCAAATGCGAGAGGCTGAGGCAAGAGGATTGAGAGTTTAAGACCAGCCTTAGCTACACTACACTTCAGAACTCTGTCTCAAAACAATTTTTTTAATGAATTCCCTTCTGAGTATACAGAATGTCCCTTGTAAAAGTGGTTTGTGCCTAGAAATTGCTTCTTATTCAGTGTGCTGCATTTGAAGTAGCCTTGTGGCTTTGATCTTCTGAGTTCCTTTAACACATCAGATAGGTCTTAATACCCATAGGAATATATCAACTCTTTCCAAGTTAAACAAATGGGGGCAAGCTGGAGAGGTAATAAACACACATCTAGAGGGTTCTGGCGACTCACTAAGCCACTTCAGGTGCAGTACTGGGCAGAGCAGGCAGGGAACACAGACCGCTCTTTGAGTGAGCTATGGCGGGGGTCACGGCACACACTACCACCCGGATGCAGACAATGCACCGCAGAAAAGCAACTTGCAAACCTCAGTTGTGTGGAGACAGCTCTGTGCCCTCCATCCCACATGCAAATAAACATTCTAAAAATATTCCCTGGCTCTGCTGGTCTCCTACCCTCCGGCATGGAAGGGGAAAACCTCCCCGTGTTGTAAGCCAGGCCAAGCGTACATATGTTCCCACCCCACTTTCCCACACGTTAAGAAATGTACAAATGGGAAACTGTTCACAAGGCTAATTCCTATCAGGTAGAGACCTGCCCCATCATTACAGACATGAACCCCTTTTATTTTGCACAGTGGACTCGGGAGAGAAAACAGTAATTTCCAACATTTCCTGTATTAAACCCTCTCCAAACATAGCTTATCAAAGAGCAAGCCAAGATAGCAACACCTACATAACAAGGTCCACACTATCCGGCTTCTCAAAGTTGTAATCACCTGGAATTTAGGGTGCTCTTTTATCCTTTGAGGATCTGAGAAAGGGAATCAGTGATGCTTCTGTCCCAGCAAAGGGCAGCGCTGAACTGAGTGTGACTGGGGAAAAGTCCATCCGAGTGGTTTGGTTTTCAAATTTTATTTATTTATTCTAGGGGGGTTTTGTTTGTTTGTTTGTTTGTTTGGTGAGCTAGGGTCTCGGATTTATAGCCTAGGCTGGCCTGAAACTCACTATGTAACCCAGGTTGACTTGGAACTCACAGCAATCCTCATGTTTCTATACTCTAAGTCTTGGGATTGCATGGGAGATCCATTCATGTGCCTATTTTAATCTAGATTTATCACACTTTTTGACCATTTATCTCCATCTTATGTCGATATTTTCAACATCAAAACTCCCAAGACAAGCATTTGCCTCTCTTCTCCTTTGTGAATGTTTAAAGTCAAGGCAGTTTTAACAACCACAAGCATATAGCTCTAATTAGGCAGCTCATTGTAAGAGCAAGCATTGACTTATTCCAGCTTGGCCCCACTCCTATAGTAAAAAAGGAAAGCAGGCTAAAAGGGGCAGAGCCTTGATATATGGCAAATTGTTGAGTTTTATAAAGCTGTGGTTTTTAATCTTTTGTGATAGAATGACACTATTTTTAGGCTCTAGAAGTTACTACCACATAATTTCTTAGATGCAGAAGAGGGAGGAACAAGAAAATGGGGGGGCATCCTTCATTACTCTATTGCTACTCATGTGTAGCAGTGTTAAATTCAAAGAGTGAAATCCCTTTGGATCATCAATTCCAAGTCACAAAGAATACTAAGGGACAATGTGTGGGAAGACAGATGCAAGGTCCCCATGATGCCTAATACTGTCAACTTAAAATCAGAATCTAAAAAATTTTAGAGGATAGATCTCCAACATAACGGTGAGAAGGTTTCCAATTGGGTTCATTTAGGACCAGGGGAGATCCACACTAACTGTAGGTACCAGCATCCCATGGGCTGGAATCCCAGACTACAAAAAGGAGAAGACTAACAGAGTACCAACACCCATCTCTCCCTGCTTCCTAGTTGTGATTGTAGCTTGACCAGCTGCCTCACACTCCTGCTGTCATGCCTTCCCCTCCATGCTGTGAGCCAAGATCCACTGCTCCTTCCCTGAGCTTCTCTGGCCAGGTGATGAGAAAAGTCAGGCATCCAACCCATTGTTACCACTGAGGGGCCACTAGTGCCATTTCCCTTGTGGAGGAGAAAGCTGATTTACTTTAAAATGAAGGTTGGCCCGTTTGAGAAGGCCACTGACTATGTGATGGGGAAATAAATCACATGCAGTTGCTAGTTTTAAACAAAATTGGGGACAGATATTTGGCAAGACGTTTTAGAGCAAAAGATACAAAATATTTCAACCAATTAGAGTAGGCTTCCAAATTAAGTAGTTAAAAACTGTTACATTTTATCACCTACAAATTACATTATTCATGACACCAGTATTCTCCCACTGGCAAAGTCTGTATCTAATTTAGTTAATGAAGTATTTGAACATTATTGGCTATGTGTAAGTTTCAAGTTCAGAATTCTAAATTTTTCTAAAGAGCTGTCAAGTAGACCCAGAAAGGGGCAAAATACCAAGAGCTACTTTATCTGGTGAGGGCTCATTGGAGTGAAGTCCCCTCTGTCTATTCTTCCTGACACAAACTGAATTTGACCTCCAATCTGAGAGATCTGGAAGAGTAGCCTGACTGGAGTCCTGTGGTTTTCCTGTATCCTTGTCAACACAGAGCGGGTGGACTGTGCTCTATTAAAAAAAAAAAAAAATCGTCAATTCACAAAACATTTGCTCTTTGCCAAACACTGTGCTAAGTATGTGGACTATATATTTAAAAGAAGAAAAGCATGTTGTGGAGGATTTGTGTGTGAGGATGCACATGTATGTGGAGGTTGGAGGACAGCCCTGGGTGTCCCCCTAGGAATGTTGTCTAACTCCCCGAGACAGGGTTCTGCATTGAACTGGTGTTTACCAACTGAGATAGACTGCTGGCCAGCAAGGCCCAGATCCTCTTGTTTCTGCCTGACCAGTGCTGGCATTATTGTGTTTGCCAACACATCCTGTCCCCCATCCCACCCCGACCCTTTTTAATGGGGATTCTTGGGATAGAACTCAGGTTCTTGTACTGAGCAAACCCTAAACCCCTGTACATCTTAAAACACAAACAAACAAAAGCTATCACTGCATGTTGAAGTGAGCAAGCAGGAGACTGAGAACATCTAAATAACTGTTCCAGGTCTTTTTGCTTTAAGTGTGGTGACCCAGCCTGCAAGCCTGTCCCAGAGCTCACCCTCTCAGTACTGAGTCCTGCTCACATTTTGCAATATGTCCATTTTACAGGTGGCTTGCAGAAGGCAGTCCTGGAAAGAACACCTGAGGACTCTGCTGGGGAAGTTTGAACATACAGGGTAAATTGCCCACCCAGTTTGAGACCTCAACAGGAAATTGGAGTCCTAAGAATCTCTGAACTACGGTCCTCTGAACTGTAGCCCATGGAACATGTCAACACAGCTTCGAGACCAATTACTTTCCTTCAGTTTAGGGGATAAATGAAAGCGAGTGGGGAGGAGTGATGAGAGAAGAGAGTGGAGCCAAGGCTTTGGGAGCTCGCAGGAAGATGAGCGAATCTGTGCACAGATCCCGAAGTGAAACTGATGGCAGTGGAATTTTTATGAAAGGCGATGAGTGGTGCTACCAAAAGGAAAATCACATGCTAAAAAACAAGAAGAAAGAACACCACTTCACCTTAGCAATTGGTAGCTTACCAGTGTTGAAATATAACAAGGCATTGGAGGCTCTCCCCTTCAAAATGTGAGGCATACTTAAAGTTTTCTTTTTGATTAATTACTTTCAGCAGCCTCCAGGTATTGCACTTTACAACCAATTCTCCTTCCAAGAAAACCTCTGTGGATCAGCTCACTTCCTTAGCCAAGGGGTAAGGTTATCAAGAGGTAAAGAAATGTTCTGGAAAAATCATAAAACTTAACACTCCTCTTAGACATTCACTTTTGTAAACTTGTTGACAGTCACAAATGCCCAGAAAATATGGGCTGAGTTGTTTTCGATTGCTGTTTGAGTAACAGATTAATTTAATAATCAGTGGGATATTGAATGACGAAAATTATTGGTTGCAGCAGCCAAACCACCAACCCTAATGACATTCTTATGTAAATTCATATTTTCTTTTAGGCTCCTGCATTCTTAATAAACCCTATATTTTTATAAATCCTTTTTAAAAAAATATTGCATACTGTCTCTTTGGCTATAATATATCATATATCTGTCTGTGTTAAAGACAGATAAATGTCCACTTTTGGAGTCGCCAATTTGAAGGTTTCTATTTAGAGAAAATGAGTCATCCCTGGATAGATTTTCCATGTTAGACCATCTTTGTGATGCTAAAAAATGGACATAGAAATGGAGTCAGGAACAACTACCCTGCCCCCCCCCCCGCCCCAAGATGGAAACCAAACTTATACTCTGACTACAGCCAACTGACATGGCTTCCTGAATTCTAGCACAAGGGATCACATCTAGACATCTGATCCCTTTAAAGGATGGGGCATTGTTAATGACACACCAGAAGCAAATGGGTGGCTCCTGTCTGTTCCCATGGGAGGCACGGGGTTCTTTGTGACTGTGGCTCTATGGCTGGCCATGGCTTGTGGAGGAAAGTAATCGCTGCCTTGAGACCAGTTGGTAATGGAGGCAGTTTTCTATGTTCCATTGCGGAAGGCGAGATGTTTTTCTATGAAAAAGATCTTAGTACATAATTTCTGAAATACTATAATTTTAACCAAACTCAGTTTCCAGCTCACTGCTGGCCAAATGCTACAGTTGTGTTATTTTTGAATGAGATTATTCCTGACCTGAAGTTACCTGTGAAAGTGATTAAAATTTAGTAATAATTCTTAGTAACTTCATCTTTAAAAAATTACATTTCAGACAAAAAGTTGGCCGTTTTCTTTGCTAATTACATATAGAGGACACAGGCAAACCCAGCTTTGTTGTTGCCACTGCACTGGCCACTAGACTGAGCTATTTGTGGGCCATGAAGAAAGGGTAGGTGTCAAAAATTAAGTAACATGACTTTCCTCTGTAACATCCTGCATTCCAGGAATGTATTGCTCATGTGGAGGGATAAATAATACCCTTAGAAATATTTCTATGATGATAATGTCATGTTCTCATCAAGTACATTGTATATAATGGGGCCAGAAATGATGGAAAGGGGCCTACAGACAAGAAGAAAAGAGCTCAGTTCCTTAACACCAGGGATCTCAACCTTCCCAATGCTTCGATTTTTAATACAGTTCCTCATGAGGTGGTGACCCCAACCATAAAATTGTTTCATTGCTACTTGATAACGGTAATGTTGCTACTGTCATGAATCCTAATGTAAATATTTTTAGACATAGAGGTTTACAAAAGGGATCTTGACACCCAGGTTGAGAAACACTACTTAAAAGCACTGTATCTCCCCATCTCCGAGTCTGCCACTATGATGTAGAAGTGTTACACCACTGTTCCGTGACAACGCTTTGTGATTTAAGTGTTGGAAATAACAGCCATGAATCGATCTTTCATTCAACTAGCTATGTGGAAATCTCCAGGGGAGGAGGAGACATATAGACCCAGAGTTCCCTTGGCTAGCCAGTCTAGCCCACTAATGAGTTCCTGGTTCAGTGAGAGACCCACATAACTCAAAAACTGGGGCAGAGAAGCAAGTGAGAAAGATCATGCTAACCTCTGACCTCATACACCTACGGGAACACATATGGCATGCGTACACATGTGCAACATTGCTACACATACACAGAGAGAGAGAGAGAGACAGACAGAGAGAGAGAGAGAGAGAGAGAGAGAGAGAGAGAGAGAGAGAGAGAGGGCAGGGGAGGAGAAAAGCATATGAATTTTGTTTATTTTGTTTGGTGTGTGTGTGTGTGTGTGTGTGTATGTGTGTGTGTGTGTGTGATTGGGGAAGGGAGATTGACAAATGGCCTTTGGAATGGTGGGTTCTGTTTCAAGAGCACACTATTGTTACTGTGGTCTCTGCTTTTCCAGCCATCCCCAAGAACCTTAAGACTTCCTTCTCTTTCCACAAATCTTTCTCTGTCTAACACTGGTGTCAGGGAAGCATCTCAAGTCCTCCAAGGACTAGTTTCCTTTGAGAAGATCCAAAGGACAGCACAGTCATGCCCTTGATGACCCCTCGCTTCTCTCATCTCCCCACACCCAGTTTTCCCAGCTTCACTGAAGTTGAACTTGGTTGAACACATTACACTGCCTCTCCCCTCTGCCATGTTCTTCCCTCTTCCTGGAACTGAGCACTTGCCAACCCCCTCCCACCTGCTCCTTTAGTAGGCAGTGACTTCCTCTCCAACCTCTTCCCCACTTTTGTGCTTCTGGGTGCTACTTCCTCTCTGACCACTTGCATCCCAAGTGCCTGGTGACTGGTCTGCTAAAAACACAAGGACAGGAACCATGGATTCTCCCTTTGTCATTGCTTCTTCACATATAGTCCAGTGTGGGGGGTGTAAAGGACAGTCAAACAATATTTACTGAAGTCACTGACTGGCTTTAATTTTCTTCCTCCAGTTAATTTTCTCACTGGAGCCAACTCATTAGGAACACACTTCAGGACCAATACTGTGTGAAGCTTTACATCTTAGTGCCTCCACTATCACCTCACAGGTCATAGGTACAGAAACAATTGACACTGGTGATCCTATGGGAAGTGAGGATTATGCCAAGCAGGGACACAGTGGGGATACTACTGGGGAGCTAGTGCAGCTCTCTGAGGTCTTAGCCTTGGCTGTATGGATGGGTTCATGTGAAAAAAAAAAAAAAGAATCAACCAGAAATCTTAGGATTTGGAAGTATGTCGTAATGTGCTATCATTCAATCAAAAGCTTCTTCAAAGAATGAAGAACACAAAGCCCTTCCGTCCATACTCCTGAGTGTTTAATTCTTTGCCTCTGCAGTATGCAGCTGAGCTGTAGGTGATGTTCTTAACAAAATGTTGAAAGGAACAAACCCCACAGCCAACAACATCTCCACTTATACGGGCAAACTTGGGAAGGCCTTTATCATCTCCCAGTCTCCTGTGAACTGCCTCACCTCCATCGTCCTCCAGCTCAGCAGGGCTTCAAGTTCTGAAACCAAGCTGCCATGGCACTGTAAATAAGTGTCATGGGCCTCACTTTTGCCTATCCCATCCACCTGTGTGTTCTCCAGAGCACCAGCCTTATTTCTGGATCATTGGAGAATGCTGTGCTCTCCCATGTATACCCAAGTGCCAAGTGAGCATTTGTTAGTGTTGATACCTTTAGGTAATTTTAAATCAACTGTGTCATTGGTTTCTAGTTTTTAGTTGGTAAGAAAAAAATACTGCTTTCCTTAGCAGTCTCCTGCCTTGGATTTTCTGGTATTTCCTCAGGTACAGTGGACATAAGAACCAGAATGCATGATTTTCAAGACATAGGGGTGACCTTGTGGAGTTTGTGGGCTTGAAACCTAGGGGTATAGTGTCCTTTTGGTCTGTAAGATTCTTTGTCACAAAATTGGTGGTATACACTTCCCTAAAGCATAAAGCCATGGTTTGTCAACTAAGATGTGCATGACCTATTAAAATCAGACATGTAGTTTCTATTTCTATGGGAACAGAGTGATGTTAGACCACTGACAGGAATATTCATATTTCTACAGAATGTTTTGCAGGGCTCAAACTTAGTGAATGCAGGGTATGATACATCTTAGCCATTGTGGCACTTAACAAAATACCTTAATAAGCAACTTATGAAAAACAAGTGTTTGCTCACATAGTGACTGCAGATCGTTACCACCAGCCTGACCTTGTAGAGAAGGCTGGGCCTATGCTTCAAAGGCATGGAGGAAGACTCAAACAGACTTCCTCAAGCTTCTTTTACAAGGGCATTCATCTCAATCATGGGGGCAGTGCGGACCCCTCAGGTCCTAATCACCTCTTAAAGGCCACCAACTATTATTATTATCACAGTGGGAAGTAGGTTCTGACATATGACTTTGGGGCAGGGGACATATGTATTAGCATTCCAGAGCACTATACAGGCATGAAGTGCCACCACTTACTGGGTCCAGGCATTGTGCTAAATCCATAACACATTTTCTCACTTGATTCCTTCAAGTGAGTCCATGGCATGCGTACTGCTATTACTACCATTATTATTAATAGCCCATCTTCACAAAGAAAGTAACAAGGCCAGGACCATACTCTGAACTCTGTACTTCCAAGGCCCCCTACACAGACTCATCACTTTCTTGTGGTGGGCCTAGAGTGTCCCCAGTCAGAAGGATAATCTATGACATGATAGATTGGGCAGATATAAAAGCCACTCTGCCATAAGCACTCAGACATGTGGGATGAAATGGGAAAAACAAAACATGTTTAACTACAAGAGTGCTTATGGGAGGAAGGAAAGCCAAGTTGCACAGTGCTAGCTAAGTATACGGAGCTGATAATCTGACCTGCTCCAAGGCTCTGAGCAGGGAAAAATGCACTGCCCATGAGAAATCAAACTTGCAGCTGAAAATGAATTCTGCTTAGGGAAAATATTTACCATAATTATATGGTGATGAAACCCCTAAATATGAACTCACATAATGATTATTCCCAGGCAGTCAATACTAGTAAGATACATGAGAGAAGTCCAAAGGCACAGCTACCATAGAAACCTGAGCCCTATGCTAGTGCCAAAAAATAATAATTAATATATAAGACAAGTTCAGAGTTAAAAACTGTAACAGAATACACAAGTAAAGAATGTACCATCGATGTACCATCTAAGAAAGCAGACACAGGAACAAAGATAATCAATAGCACTCCAATTCACACTACTAGAACACTCTTAAACAGTCACTATCTAGTACAGAGAACCTAGCCAAGACTGTATGGGAGAAATCCACTTTTAAGAGAAACAAATTAATCTTCTAGAAAGTCATGCATATTAGGAACTAAATGGACATTCTAAGCAGCAGACCCTAAAGGAAACTGAGTTTTAAAAAAATTTCACACACAAATAAAGCCAATAAGCAAGAAGGAATAAATTGGTGTTGAGAATCATCTCAATGAAACTTGAGAACATATTAGAGAAGGAACTCTGTGGAAGTCATCTACCAGGGGAAACACCAAACTACTTACCAAGTCACAGAGCTGAGATATGGCAGACAGTAGAGATCATTCCTACTTAGAGCCTGTGGCCTTGGTCTTTATGATAGTGTATATGCCATATCACAGGAGGGGCTTTGAACAAAGCACAAAAGAATGTGTCTCTCCTGTAACACTCTTAAAGAAACAACCCTAAAGCAAAGTGATCAATGAAACATGGTGGCAGAGGTGTCCAGCAATAAACTACATTAAACAGTAAGAGGAATGAAATAGTTACTGGGCTAAAAATAGAGAATGTATAACCATACATATGAGCTAGGTAAGCCCAGTAGAAGTCTCAGGCACTTTTGTTTGTTCATGAGCAAGGGAGAGTCTCTAACTAATGGGAACACGTCCATAGAGCAAGGGTAGTCACTGAAAACACACAGGATATCTGTACACTCACAAGGAGTAACGTGAGTACAGAAAATTCAGAAATCTAAAAACAATAAAGAAATAAAGATAAAGCCTGGGAAAGAATAGCACCTAAAATGATGGCAGGAGTAGAGACCTGGACTTGTCAGGAAGCACAAAAAAAAAATCTTCAAGAAGAAATCAATTTAGCAGATGATAGAGGCAAAATCCCAATGGAAAAAATAAAGGACAGCCATGATATTGAAAATGAAGGGATTGGGTAATGCATTTAAACAACTCTCCCCAAATGAGCAGCTTTGCCTATGTGGTAAGCAAACAAAGTAGGATGCTGAGGAATGGGATACTTCATGTATTAAGATGGCTCTTCTATAGGGGTAAAAAGAAGCAATCCTGACCCAAACAGGGATTTTCATGGAAACATAACTTCAAAATCTAGATTGTAAGATGAACTGAATGATATGAAGGCACTGAAAAACCCCTAACCCTGGGAAGAGATTACATGACATCTGTAATAGAAACTCATACACAGAGTGGGGCAAAAGAGGGGTAAGGTTTTTAAAAACATTGTTCACATTTGACCTAATGGATGATCTCTCTACAACGCTGTTTGAAAATGCAACTTGCTTTCAAAACACATGAACAAACACTACAGAGCAAATCCACTTTGCACATATACCAAAAAGAACCTTATGTGGGCTACAATACCATTTAAGTAGATGTCAATAATAAACAAAAACAGTCTCAAAACTCATCTAAGAAATTTCTCCCACCATTTAAATATGTGCAGAAACAAATGGCTTGAAGTTAGAAAACCTTTACAGCTAATTTTGAAAACCTAGACATTAAAGTGATACAGATGTACTGGAATGGGGAGAGAAATGCATAGCACACACAGAAAAGCTGACCACTAAACACTAGATATCCAAAGATTAAAAAAGAGAGTAAGCTCAAAACCTGGAGGGAAGATGAAAAAGCACATCGCTGGCAGTCGGGGGGGGGGGGGGAAGAGTGAGGATGGCAGGAAGGCAGGATGAGTTAACAGAGGTTCAGAAAGAAGCACAGACAGACAGGTAGGAGGCAGAGAGAGATTCAAACCATGTAAGTTAAAGGTATCAGTGTGTTGCATATTTTACAAAGCCAGAGGAGAGAACTTTGAATATTTTAACATAATGAAATCATACCTAGCAGAGGAGACACGTTCACCTGGACAGTGTAGATCAATTTGAACAGTGTAGATCAAAACCTGGCATAGAAACCTTAAATATGGATCATTTTAAATAGACCACATAGCATTTTAAAAAGAAAGGAAAAGAGACAAAGGTAGCAAATGTGCGGGCATTTTAAATCAAACACCATTTATAAATGAACTCCATAAACTTGAATATGAGATGAAAGACACAAAAGATTATAACCACTCAATTAAAAATAAAAAGGATCAAAATGAAATGATACGCATGTATGAAGATGACATGACAAAACCCATGATTTGGCATGTCAACTTAAAAAATAATAAAATGAAAAATTCACAAAAGAAACAGAAATAGGAAACCCAGAGAGATCTGTCCTCAAAAGAAGCGAACTAAATAATTGTACATGCACACCTCATACATCCTACCCACCAGTGGAAGCTTTGTGAATTTTTATGAAATTCAAGAAAAACATATATTCTGTATCATAAGAAATGTTACACATAGTAGAAAACAGGGAGATTCCCTATGTAATTTCGTGGCAAACAATTTAACAACAAAGCAAAATGGTAATACCGGGATGAAAAGTCTAGCCACTTTCACTTTTGATCACAAAGTTTACCAAATAAGTCAAATGAATGAATTTAGCAATGCTTTTGCATTTTATTGTTTGTAGCAAATAGCAAGGGGCAGTTTTATTTGGAGAAAGCAAGTATGATTTTCACTTTAAATAAGGTTTCTGCTATAAATGGTACAACACACCCATATTCATACACAGAACCCTGTGTTTCTTCCAGGCTGGGATACTGTGTAAGAAATGTGTCATTTGGTGATGTTGTCACTAAGATGCTATGATGTCACCAGGCAACATAATCTGATGGGTCTACCATAGCATAAGGTGGGCATCATCAGGCAAAAGGTCACATGAACACATGATTATAAAACCTGCCTGTGTGCCAGCAATACATATTTTAATTTTGAAATATGTACATTTCATAATGAAAAATTAAATGTATCAGCAAAACAACATAGGAATAAATTACTTGACTAGTATAAAAATTTTAAATAAAATTCAGTGCCAGGTGGTGGTAACACACACCTTTAACCCAGCACTTTAACACAGGCAGAGGCAGGTGGATTTCTGAGAATTTGAAGCCAGCCTGGTCTACAGAGTAAGTTCCAGGACAGCCAGGGCTCCACAGAAAAACACTGTCTACAAAAATCAACCAACCAAAACAAAACAAAAACCCATGAAATTCAGCATCCATCCAGGTTATCAAGCAATAATGATAACAACAAAAACTCTTGATGTTTTCCTTAATCTAGAAAATACCTAACTAGGATAAATCAATAGTAATTATAAGCAGGGATGATAACAATGGCTACCCAAATATTCCTGCACTATGTACATATACACGTAGGTATTTACCACATTCAAGGAAGAGAGATGCTCAGAGTAGAAGGTGGACAAGTACAGCAAGGAGGCAAATGTTACCAGAATGCATTACACAGGTGTATGACACTATCAAAGACTTTTTAAGTAATATGGGTTGGAACTTCAGAAATTTTTTTACTCCTTAAAGATATTATGGCATGCCTACCATTCCTTTAAAAATAACTAAAACATGGTATTGGAAAAATGGCTAATATGAAAATTTTCATATTATTCTCATCCTATAATAAAAATATTTAACATGATATTATTAAACATGATTAATAGAAACTTCTATTCAATAGTATCTCATGCTACAAATCATGAAACAATAATTAAGTATGGAATGAGACACCTTTCATAAATGATATCACTTCCTATGCAGAAAGTCCAAGGAATCCGCATAAGAACAATCTAAAGCATGTAGAACAATCTGTTGACCATAAAATATTCAATAAACAGAAACTAGCATTACTATTGTATATTATTATTATCCTCAAGTAGTACTATTATACATTAGATCTAGATGTGTTTTACTCATGGAGACATGAAAAACTACAAGTGAGTCTAGGTATAAATCTGATATAATTCATACTTACTTTAAAGGGCATGGGAAAAGACATATAAATAAGAAGATGTATTCAATTTATGAATAAAAAGCTCAGATATCCTAAAAATATTATCATCTTTAAGCTGACTATAGCTTACAATGATTTTCATGAAAACCCTAGAATTCATAGCAATTAGCAAGCAAATTCTAAAGTTAATATAAAAGGATAAAGAAGCAAGATTACCCAGCATAACTTGAAGGAAGTATAAAGAAAGGATACAAGTTCTCCTAAGTCAGATCACAAATCAGATCACAAAGCTATACTAAGAGTCAGCAACACCGGTAACACAAGATCAAAAACAGCTCTGCAAATTGGTGGCTATAAGCATCATTGCAAACTCATAGGGAATCAAAGACTATTCCATAAAAAAAAAAAACACAAGCTAATAGAATGGCCACCAAAAGGTGTGAAGTTCTGGGTTCAGTCCCTAGCTCCACACACAAACCCACATATGCACAAACATAACACAAAAATGCAGGTCAAGGAATGATCGGATGGTCCAGTGGCAGTGTAGGTTGGTCCCCATAATCCATGTACAGGTAGGAGGAGAGAACCCACACCACAAAATGCCCTCTGACATTTACATGTGCCCTGTAATATAGGCATGCCCACCACCACCACACTGGAAATGAAGTACAGGTTTATTCTTATATATGAAAAAGAGTGAAGTTAGGCTCTATTTGTGTTGTGTGGCACATACAGCCTGCAAGGGGCTATAGTTCTAAATACAAACATCACTCATTGATGTGTCCAGAATGAAAATCCAAGCATCACTCACTATATTAGGAATGACAAAGACTTCCTTAAGAGTTGCACACAATGCATAAAACAGAAAAGGACAAAGCAAACTATCTTAAAATACAAGCAAAAGAAAACTTATATTCATCAAGAGTCATCCATCAATAGTAAAAGACCCATAGAAAGTATAGCTATTAACAACATAGTCTTGGAAACACACAATACCTCAGTAAGAATGGATCTGATTATCCAGTAGGCACCTGCCCAACACGAGCAGAGACCATAGTCTCTAAATGACCAATGAAATTATTAAAATGTGTTCATCTTCAGACCATAGATGCTCAGTATCAGACCACAGCCTAGAAGGTGGGATTCAGCAATAGATGAGGGCACAGTGTCCTTGCTAAACACACCTAAGGACATTTACTGAAGTTTCCAGCAGTCAGCTGGGAAAACATCAATTAGGACTTCCTCCAAACACCAGCAAATTAAACTAAACTCTTCTATATTCCAAGATGTTTTGTCACACATTCTGGATGTTTCCCAATCTTAAATTAGTCTATCAAAACCCAGGGCTGTTTCTTCCCAGTTGATAGAATTACATCCTCACACCAAAGGGCAGCCATGTTTCCTGGCTCCCATTGTAATTGTGTGTGTGTTCTCCAGTCTCATTGGCCCATGGGGAAGGCTCCACATTCAACAGAAAGGTGTGTACAGTGGGGCTGGGGGTGGCTTACTTGGAGCAGTCTTCACAAGCAATGTTCCCTGTGGTCTCCTTGATGGTGCGTTCAGAAACAAAGGCAGGGTATTCAGTATCACAAGGCTCCAGGGTCTGTTTCAGTTTCTGGGCTGTAGGGAAAAGGGGAGCAAAATAATGAAAGTTCAGTGTTCAGGCTCAATGCCGTGCCTGGCAACCCACAGCAGCTCAAATGCAGTTCTACTGAGGAAGCTCTGTGATTTTTCTAGGCACAGCACAATGCATTATTTTCTAATTAGTCCAGTGATTTCATCTGCCAAGCAACTCTGCAAGCTATAATTCCTAAAGCAGTTGTGTTGGCTTGATCAACTATCATTTATGCATCACAAGAATTCTACTTTCTGGGTCAACATCAACCACAGGGTCTCTGACCTCAGACTCAAAGTGACTTAGCACCAACACATCTGGGAATCCGAATACATACATCAAAATGTAAGCTATTACATTTACTGTGTTATTGAGGACAAGATAAATGTCATGATATAATTGCATAGTTCTATTATTGAAAGAAAATTGAAATTTGAAATAGTAAAATACATAAATGTCTTAGAAGTATAGCACATTCCAAATTCTGCTATTATGAAGTTGCTTGTTCAATAAGACACTATGTCTAAGTTTAAAATAACTAATTAATGTGGGCATAGGAATGAGTGCACAGTAAGCACTCTATATGGGCTGGAGGCTACTAAATAGTTTAGATAACTTACACCCCATTGATGGGATCCAATCTGTAAGTCTCAATTTTCTTATTCACATTGGAGTACATCATGTTCTGTTTTCAGAGGTTGATGGAAGAAGTGAACAGAACACTGATGAGTACTGAATGCAGTGTTAGTATATAGGGCTAAGTGTTGGATTAATCACAACAATAAGAGTAACAAAAGAATAAGCATTCCTGACTTTGTAACGTCAAATGATACCAATGATGATGTATACTATAGCTCATAGTTAAGTGCAAAAGCTCCTACAGGAGATAAATTTGGAAAAAAAAATCCCACTCTGCTACTTCTAGCTAGCCCTCAGCATTCTCATCTGCAAAATGGGGATACTGGTGGCTCAGGTATTCTGCACAGTACATCTACTCATTCACATGTTTATAGTGGAATATCTGGGGTTTCCCATACACAGTTTTTTGTTTTGTTTTGGTTTTGGCGATGTATGTATGGAATTAAGCTGTATGTATGTATGTATGTATGTATGTATGTATGTATATAAGATTTACATTTGTATTTCTAAAACATGATGTGTAGAACACAACATGTCAAGTTATACTCCAGGTACAGGGGGATGGATGTCAGAACCATGGCAAACTGTCTACCTTCCTGGGATGCTATGGGATCTAAGAGGGTCCATGAGAACAACACTGTAAAATATCCAGCTGCTCACAGTTGGATAATTATTAGGGCATCAGTAAACTGTACCCTATGCTTTTGTATTCTAACACAACTGTTTGTAACATTCGTGTTTCCCCCTGAGGTTTCCTTATTTTGAGGAAACAGTTGGAATCATAGTACACTGGCACATTTTGTTTTGTTTTGTTTTCTTATTTAAAACAAAATGATGCAGAGTCTAAATTCATTTTTTTTGGTTTTTGTTTTGTTTTGTTTTGTTTTTGCTAGAACACTAGAACATGTGACTTCACTGACCAGTTGCCAACCTTAAGAGCATGTGATTGCCAGAAGTTACCTCACACAGGTACACTGAAGAAAGAACATTAATGTACACACTGCTTTTGACTGGCAAACTCACTCTCTCTGTCTCTTACACACACACACACACATGCCCCACCACACACATACACACACACACACACACACACACACACACACACACACACACACACACACATTCTCCAGTGGAAGGTGTTTTTTTCAATCAAATATAACTGACAAAGCAAATGGAAGAAATTTAGCCCCGTGTGACAAACTGCTTGTCCTTGAGGCAGAAGTTAAGATGTTCCCTGTCCCATGGTAGGAATCAGCCATTTTCCGGTTCTTCCTCCGTGTCCCTGCCTTGAGCAGAGAAGAGGCAGTTTGGCTTGATACTGAGGGTGGGGGAATCCTGGATTTGTTGTGATCACCTTTCCTTTCCTTTTGGCTCCTTCCTTTGTTGTACTCTTAACGGGGGAGGAGACCATCTGGCAACAGTTTGGCAACACATTTTATTTTCACAGTTCTCATTTTCAAGATTAGCTTTTCTCTGTTTGGCAACTGATTCTGATGTCCAATTTAGGCAGCTTCCTTTTTATATTTAAAGTGTCTGAGTTTCAAAATGCTCACTTCTAAATGAAATAAAGATTAAATACACAATAGTGTAGACTAAGTGGATACGGCACACACATGCAAACAGCATATAAAAACCTGCCGACAAACAACTAAGTTTGTTAAAGAACTTGCTGTGTGCCAGATGCCATTCTGCTTGATACACATTCATTTATTTCACAACAAAATATGACAAGATTTAAAAATAAAATAGGAAGTAGGAACTTCTTTTTCCTTTAAAGAAGCTAAAAAGAAGTCTTTCACTTTTAAAGAAGGCTCTGCTTGGCAGAGTAGGTGGAAGTGAGAGAAGGCTGAAATAATAAATTGTTCAAATTCACCCAGGAAGTAGGTGGCAGAGCCAAAATTTGAACTTGGGCTGTTTTGCTCCAGCTTCAGGGCTTTGTGAAGTCAGGCCAATAAAACAAAGCGAGAGGTCTTCAAGGCAGGCTGGGGGAGGTGGCACATACACATGATTTAAATAAGCCCAATAATTTCACCATCTCTAATTCTAATTGTCTGGGCTCTATTATGATGGAATGAGTCCAAAAGGTCTATGGTGGAGCTCATTTGGCCCAGATCCTTACTGGAGAGGGAATTCTTTTTCCTTTGACAATTGTAGGGTACTCACGCTGATGTAACGATAAATGCTGACTGTTTGTGGCATGACTGTAGGCTGGCTGGGTGTGCTTTTGGGAAACATACAAATTATCCCACAAAGCCATGGCTGCATTTACTTTAAGTAACCTGGGCCTTTCTTTGTCTGGAGTACTATGGGAAACACCATATATATTTGCTAGCCACGACTGTTTATCTTTGGAATTTCAAACCAATAACCAACCAAGACTGCTAGCAATTTACTCATTGAGTTCTGTTGTAAATCTGGGAACTCAAAACTTGTGATCTAGCAAAGGTGTAGGCACCCAAAGATACTGCTACTAGCCCAGGCCAGTTCTTTCATCTCCCAGGAGGGACAGCTGTGGCTCAGAAACTGGAACAAGCTGCCTTAAGTCCTGTATAGAAAGAGCAGTTTGTCATAATCTTATATATGCATATGTTGATTGACAGCAGTTCTGGGGGTAGAATCCAGGACATGACCTAGACTAGACAAGTGTTCTACACTAAGTGACACCCCTTCTACCATCACCATTTACTTAAGTGGAAAACAACTAAAGTCACTCAGGAGGTGCTTCTGCGCATGAGGCACTGTGCCTCTGTGAGTGGAACCTTCATCAACACACAATAACCAAAGCTCTGCTACTATGTAATTTGGTGGATGGAACAGCTCAGACTCTGTGAGTTGTTAAGGTGCCTATTCAAAGGACACAGCTGTAAGTGGCAGGATTCAGGTGTGCACCTGGACAGTCTCACCCGAGAGCTACACTTGCTGATACTCTGATCTTCCTCTCACTCCAGTGACATGGGTATCTGAAACTCAAGTCACCATGACCTACCACTCACTCCCCACAGAGCATTCAACTGGACGTCTACACAATCAGATTGCTTGAATTTTCCCTTAGCAACAAATGTCCCCGATGAGAATGACTGACTTGGCTTCAACGTAATTATGTGCAGGCAATTGGGAATGGATAGATTTGCCATTTGAAAAGCCTCGCTCTCCTTTTGTCTCTGTGAATGCATTCCCATTCATAACCGGGTGCCAGCAAGCTCCATTCTCTTTGTGAAACTTCACCCAAATGAGACCTTTGTGGTAATCAAGTAGAAGCGGGTTTCCACAGTCCCTTCATCAAGGAAATGAGGCAGATAAACAGTGTAATTATGGATTCCATTTTTAGCTAAAACAAAGATGTATGTCTCAGCTCAGTGTCTTTATCTAGTGAGAGAATGGGAAATTTAGAATGAATTGCAAGTCAAGATGGTGCTGAAATTATTCCTTCCCTACACTGAATTCAGGGTTTACACAGACAAAAAGTTCCAATCTGTTTCAGTGCCTTCATTTACAACATGGCAAAAATCATATTAATCCCCAGTAGAATAGATGGCCTGAATGAGATAGTTAGAATGTGGGATCCAGCTCTACAGCATACTCAAAGAAAGACAGCTGAGGTCTGTGTGTGTGTGTGTGTGTGTGTGTGTCTTTGTGTGCATGCGCACTTTCCCTCTTGTGCACTTTTTAATATATCTCTGCTTCTATCTACCTACCTATCTCCATAACTTGGGTTATCAGAGAGATCTGGTTGTAAGTTCTGCCAGGGACCACCTCTCAGCTACAGTGAAGGGAAGAGTTTGAAGGGGATCTGAAAGGTTCCCCAGCACTCTGGAGATGCTGAAGTATTCTGTGAATATCTCACCAGTTAATCTGTGGGATGAATGTGTCACAGTCCAGAGCAGTGGTTCTCAACGTGTGGGTCATGACCCCTTTAGGGGTCACATATCAGATATCCTGAATATCAGATATCTACACTATGATTCATAACAGTGCAAAATTGTAGTTATGAAGTAACAACAAAATAAATTTGCAGTTGGGGTCACCACAACATGAGGAACCTTGTTGAAGGGTCACAGCATTAGGAAGATTGAGAACCTCTGGTCCAGAGTAAATGGACATTTTGGAATTGTCTTTTAGGAAGAAGTGTAAGAAGACTTTCAAGGCAGAACAGTGAGAACTAAACCATCACATCACAATTTTGACTGTGTTGGGACAGTTGTGGAGGGATAGGGGATGTAGAACTCAGGGGGGGAACCTTCTAGAGTGTCTATAGAAACCATGCAGTAACCATGTCTTTATTGGTCACTCTGCTCTGGCTTACACCCGTCCATCAATACCAGAACTTCTCGATGCTCAGACTGTTGACTTTCTGAATCAGCTACTGCTTTGCTGTGGGGTCTGGCCTGAGTATTGCAGAATGTATAGCAGCATCCTGGCCTCTACCCACTAGATGCCAGTAGCAAGCTGTGACAATAAAAAATGTCTTCAGATAGTGCAATAACTGCTGGGAGACAGAACTACCACTCAGTTAAACAATACTGCTCTCAGCAAAGATCACAGTGACAGGCTCTCAAAAAAAATGTTAAATCTTTGGAACCAAAAGTGAGGGTAGATATTTGAGATCACAGGACAGGTAAGAATGGGAGGTCTGTCTGAGAGTGAAAATTGACACAAAGAATGTCTTTCTTGGGGACCAAGGATGTGGCTCAGTTGGTAGTGTATTCATCTAGCATTCAAGAAGATCTAGGCCTCGGCATTGTACAAAGAAGGCAACATCCCAGCACTGGAAAGGTAAAATCAGGAGGATCAAAAGTTCAGGATCATTCTCTGTAATACAGAGAAATAATCTTAAAAATGAAAGAAAGAAAGAAAGAAAAAAAGAAAGAAAGAAAGAAAGAAAGGAAGGAAGGAAGGAAGGAAGGAAGGAAGGAAGGAAGGAAGGAAGAAAACAAGAGTTCCTTCCTCACCTGTGAAGAGAAATGCCAAGAAATTAACCACCAAACATGACTCTTCCACCACCCTCAGCATGAAGTTTACTCCTAAAAAAATAGCCACCCACCAAAAAAGCAAGAACATGTATCTTCACACTGGACTCCAGCCCATGTGCTCCAGTGCCCAATTCAAACCTGCACTATACCTAACTAACCTTTACTAACCATTGAGGAAACCAGAGATTCCCAGAAGACCCTCCTGCTTAGGCAGGCTGGGACCTGCACATTAGACAGCCACTTTAGAGACATCACAGCCTAATTTGGGAGGAGTAAGGCTTTGTTCTCAGTTATTGGTGCTATAGGAAGATGGTCTTAACTAAGCTATTCCTCAAGCCTTCAAGATCTACTGATTTATTTTGCCTCATCTCACCTTTCTTTTATAAAGTGTATATAATATCAACAGAAGCAAATTTATACGACAAGGATATAATAGTCTTTTTTTTCCTGCCACCCTGAGTCATAGTTTGTTCTCTGTCTACTAACTTGCCACTCTTCATGTTGATTTCTGGCCATATTACCTCCACAGTTCTCCACCACTAGACTACAAGTCATATGTCTGTGGTTTTACTTATCATTTTACATATTTTTATGATTTTTTTTGGTAGAGAGTATTGATCTTGCTACATGGCTCAGGCTAGTTCCCTCCCCCTAAAGTCAAAACAATTCTCTTGCCTCAACTTCCTGAGTAGCTTGTGGGCTTACAGGTATGACTCCTTGCATCCAGATGCATAAGAATATCAATATTTTATAAATTTAATTAAAAATTTTGCAGTGCCAGTATAGTACACCCTTCTGTGTGTGAATTATAATCCTAAAATGACCTCCTTAGGGGACATTTAACAAGTCACTATCATTTGTCATTGTGAATGTCCTGTCAACTATGGAAACTCTTCTTTACAGTCTCAGTTACATCCTCACATTTAATTTCTAGACTATAATAATGAACACGCACTACAATTCAAAACGAGTACCAGCCCAGTGGGCTTTATGGGGTCATGCCTGGCACAAGGATGATTCAGTAAGGCATTCAATAAGCAAAGTACCTATTGTGCCCTCAGTTGGGTGCTGATGAGAATGGATAGGCATATTTGTATCACCAAGGAAACCTAGTGTCATGTAAAAGAAGCAAATAAAGGTGATGGTGGTAGAGAAGAGCAGGGATTGATTGTTAAGGGACTGAGGAAGGAGCAGAAAGAAATGTTTGGGGATTCAGAAAATCCACAAAGAAGGAGCCTAAGGCAAGGTATGTAATACCAACATACAATACCTAAGATGTACCACTTTATGATCTCACCATCAAAACTAAAACAAATAGTTGAAAATAAAACTCATGCTAAGTAGCCTACCAGTCTTTACTATCCAGGTTTAAAGAATTCAGAAACAAAACAAATGAGAATATCTGAGAACTTGCATTGGCCTGGGGGAGATGGCCAGGGGACAGCTCACCATTTTGAAGACAAACATCATTCCTGCCAACATCAACACCATCATCTCCATTATCAGAGATTAATTACAGTAGCATCTTAGGTTCCATTTACTCTGGTCATCAGGTAACATGATTTACCTATCTTATTACACACACACAACACATATAACACAGACATACATACATACACACACACATATATGGAGATAAATATTCTTCCCACTGTGTTTATGATAGGAATCTGAGCCTTGGTGAGATTAATTCCTTTGCCAAAGGAAAGACTTTAAGCCAGAGTTAAACCCTACCATAGCCCTGACTTGGGTCTCTGAGAATGTCCACTAACTGCCAGTCCAATCATCAACTCATGTGTGTGCAGTTGTACAGACAAAACTAGAATGCTTGTCTTGAAGGAACCGGCTTCCCTTTTGGCAGCCATAACAGCCGAACACGTGCTTGCCATAAACCTACCTTGGTCACGTAGAGGTCAGATGCCTGTCTCGTGACAAGGAACCCATCAGAAGTTAGTCACTAGAAAGTCAGATGCCTGTCTCGTGACAAGGAGCCAATCGGAAGTTAGCTGGTGGCACTATGCTTTACGACCCTGGGTGTGCTTTACGGACAAGCGCACAGCAATGACGTAGAGAGCATAGCAACCACCCTGGGAGGGCCTATGGGCCATAACAACCAGTTGACCAATCAACACAGGGCAAGCCCTCCAAGCCTGGAAGCACACCAATCGTAAGCCTGTGCGTACCCCTAGACACTCCCCTTACGCTGCCCTATAAGATCTTTTGGGAGACCCAAGGAGCCGTCTTTTCTAGCCATCAGCCATGGCGGGTGGGTGAAAGACCCGAGCTAACATGGGGTTAGCTCGTTAAATTACAATAAAGCCTCGTGCAGTTTGCAGCAAGCTCTCGAATCCGCCTGGTGATTGGGGTGACCGCGAACCTGGCCTGAGACCCCGGATACTTGAGTTTTCGGGGGTCTAACAGTCTATTCATCCTGCTGAGACATGGATGACTCATCTGCCTCACTTAGCTTTTCATGTTACCTGTCAGCTTTCTGAAGATTTCAAACCCTGCCAAAGTGTGACTTTTCTGCTTTTTCTGGGGAAACAGGACAAAGTGAACATGGGTGGAAAGAATCTGAGACTACCATGTCAGGCTAAGTGGCATAGGCCTTAGCAGGTGGCTTTCTGCCTACAGAGCTGAGGAACTGTCACAATGTCCTGTGTGGTTTATAATGCAAGCCAGTGATTCTCTGATAAAAAATATCAGAACCTAGGGTTCATCAGTCACACTAAGAAACAGAAACCCCAGTACTGCCTACCTTTAGCTGTCATGTCAGAATGCCACCAGCTGCACAGGTTAAATTCCACCAGGAACCTGAACAAACGGTGAAAAAGTCCAGGGTTATATGGTCATCTAAGCCATGACTAGAACAGTGCCATTTTACATCATTTTGCACTACCCCCACCCCATTTGAAAGAATAACATTGCATTTTGGAGACATTGCTGTAGCTGGCTGAGTTCCCATTGAATGGGAACTAGGTTTCAACACACTTGGAAAAAGCTATTTTACCATCAGTGCCAGCATAGGCCTGAGATCATGGTCTCCTAGTTGAGAAGGATTTTTAGTTGAGAAATGTCTGCTGTTTGGTCAGAAGTCAGCCTCTGGTAATTCACTTTTATTACATATTATATCACCTGATTTTAGTCTACAATAAATAGCCAATTTCTAAAGGGCCTTTTGCCTTATTTCAGAACTTAAAAATTGAACATTCTTCTGGGTCAGAAACATAGTCCACAGCAATATAGGATGGGTTCAGCAAATTTGCTTATACTTGTGGGGGGGGCAAAAAGTGGGTCAAACTTTTAATGAAATTATGCCATAAGCCAACTTCAGAAAAATCAGAATTTCTCAATGGATAGTGAAGAGTGCAAGAGCAATATAAATCATCGCCTTCTAAATGAATGGCAATAGATCAAAAAATATTTTCATTTACTTATCATACTCTTGACTACTATCCCAAACAACTAGTCTTAATGTATCTTCCATCTCTAGAGCTTGTCTTTGCCTTTGAATTTATAAATATTCTTGAATCAATAGAGATTGCATTGAAGCAAAAACAAAACAAAACAAAACAAAACAAACAAACAAAAAACCAGACTGTTAATTCACCAAATGGCAAGAGATTTACTTTAAACCTGTGGCACTGGATCCTGGCTGGGAAAAAGAAGAGTGACAGTTTGGTACAAGTTGTTCAGTCTGGTCAATTACTATTTCTGGGATAGACTGTTGCTGCAATATATCCATTATCTCATCTGGAAGCCAGAGTTTTCATAAATCTGACCTAATCCCAGCATTTAGGAGGCAGAGGCAGGCAGATCTACCAGAATGAGTTCCAGGACAGGCTTCAAAGCTACATAGAAACCCTGTCTCAAAAACAAACAAACAAACAAAAAAATAAAACAAGTCTGGTCTAAGTCACAGAGTCAACCAGCATCCTCAGAAGAGGACCACAATTTGATAAGGTTAACTTACTAACCCATAGCTAGGTAGAGTCCCAGCCTTTCTGTGGCCCATGTAATTCTGGCTGCTGCCCAAGCCAATACATCCCAGCAATAGTGGACAACTTGGCTGTGTGTTCTCCTGACCACAGCCCACCCAGGCAGCATTAAAAGACAACCAGGCATCCATGTTAAATTTAACAGTAACCACAATAAATAGATTTGGTTTGTGTATCATAGGCTGTTAGTCTGCTCAACAATAGTATAGGGGCATACAAAGTGGTTGGGAATAACCAACATTAAAAAAGATAGCTTTGTGTTCTCAGAGGTCGGTACTTTGAGGTATTCAGTGGATCCCAGGTTAGCAAGAGCAGAAAGCACCATCTCCCCATTCACTGTATCAGAGGAACAGAGGGACAAAGATACTTGTGGAAAAGAATATAGCAGATGGTACTTACAAGACAAGTTCAGTCATTATCCATTTGGCTGCCGAGAGGAAGGTGTTATAGGGCTGAAGGGAAGAATTCACCCCATTAAAACAAAGGCTTACACAAGCAGTTTGTAGTTTGACTTAAGGCTTTACATAGAGACAATGTTATTCTTCTGGAAAGATGGATATCGTGTTAAAAACCAGGGTGGGTCTAGCTAAAGGAAAAAAAAATGCTTAGATACTGTATCCCAAAACTAACATTTTAAAACTTTGAACTCCCCTGTAGTGAGATGTGATTTACAAGTAAAATAAACATGATCTAATACAAGGGTTATCACTGGGGGGAAGGAGGAAGTTCAACAAACGATGCTTAAACCTTTACCCTCTAGGGGCTAATATTTCACAGCCTGATGCTGAGGGGCTGGAATCATGTAACTAATTTCAAATGGTAATTTGCAGTGCTCCCCTTTGGAAAGGTGACTCACAGTTCTCCATCACTGGATGTCATTCATTGGGAGAAGCACAAATTGAACACACTCGATTTTAATGCCTTCCATGAATTATGGAGGATTTGAGCTGCCCTTTCTCGCACTTACATATTTGGACTTGAAAAAATGATAACCATATGAACATGTGATTTTATCCCCACAGAAAATCCCCTGCATGCTATAAAAGAAGGCATTGACAGCCTAATCTTTATTTCAGAATATTTTAATTAAAAAAAGCAGTCGGATTGTTTACTCTGTGATATTTCCTATGTGGATAATTCAATTTCCTGAATTCTGGAAAATACCATGTCCCCCTCAGTTGGCTCTTTGTACCTAGGTATGCCAGATATGTAAGTGGTGTATAGACGATGGCATTGGTAGAGCTGGGCTCCAGACAGCAGGTCCAGAAAAATCCTCAGCACCTTTTGTGGCTGCCATTCGGGAAGGCCATGCCAAACCTTGGTTTCTGAAGCGACAGCTGCCTAATCCTCCTCTCTGAGTACTTTTTAATTACAAGAACCAAAACTGGGAATGGAGGAATTACCCAGTTTTAAATAAAACAAGAACGAGTTTATAGTCCCCTAACATGCTGAAAGGTTCCTGTCTCAAGCCAGAAAGTGGCAGAGAGCAATATAAACAAACATACTAACCCTATTGGGCTTATTCCCTGCTTTGCAAAGCTGTGGAGTTCTTGTTCTAATTTCAGTGAGGTCTTCAACATCAAGCTCCAAACTCTATGCCTCCAGGTTTAGGGTCAGAGAAAGATATATTAGCCTTTAACAATTTCTTAAAACTAAATATGTCTCAAAGCCCTGTGTTTTGCTATTAGGTGTTATGGCATTTACATCATCAATTTCCCCCATCTTCAGAAAGACCCAGGGAATCAGATCAAGGGCTAATTCTGGGTCTTTGTTCCCCCTGGGATGGGTAGTGTAGGTGGAGCTGAGAGGATAGGCTGTGTAGCTTGGTGCTGGCTCACCAGAAGCCAGGAAAAAAAAAAAAAAAAAGAGCTCCAGCAGAACTTGCTAGACTGAGCTCCAATTGGATATCTGAGCAAACAAAAGGATTATGCAAATAGGGATTAAGATTTTTGAAAGCAAAAGATCACTGAGTAAGATAAGGTCATTGAGGTTTCTCAAAGTAATGATGGAAACTAATCTTGGGAACATTTCAAATCTGCAAATAGTCACACTCAGTGCAGGGAAGCCAGCATGGTCATGAAAAGCCTCCATTAGAAGTGGAGTTTCCTTTAAAGTTTCCTTTAGGTGTGTTTTCTGGAAACCACCTAGTGGCAGGGCCTCTCGGAAGCTGTGAGGCTAGGACCCTTTCTTGCTCACTCAGGGAAGGAGAATCAGGTTAAGCATTTGGCTTTTAGATAATCCCCTTGTAAAGTCTCATGGCTCACAGAGGCCAAGAAGGTGTAGCAAGAAGGCTTTGAAAACTTGTAATTTAAGGGAAATTTCTGGTTGCATTTTAGTATTTCCAAAATCATGTGTCAAGGGTTATATTTGTATACATATGTGGCCTATTTTGAGGAATACCTTTAACAAAGAAAAAAAAAAACAAAACCTGAGTTTTCAGATAATTGAGGGTCAAAGTGATATTTTCTGTATATTGCAAATTACATTTTCAAATCAGGAATAGTTCACTTCTGACAGTCTGGAGGCAGTTTTTAAGGACTCAGAAACATGTGCCTTGATCCTAGTGGACACATATGTGCACATGTCTGTAGAAAGTGCTCATTTGTGTGTGCCTGTGTGTGTGGAGGCCCAGGGTAGATGGCAGCTGTTTCCCTCAGCTGCAATCCACTTTGGCTTTGAGACAGTTTCTCAAAAGCCTTGGAGTCCAGAGATTCCGGCTGGCAGACAGCGCTGGAGATTCACTTGACTCTGGGTTACACCTGCCCCTTGCTGGGTTACAGATTTGCACCACCATGTTTGGCTTTCCTGTGGGTACTTACTAGGGACTCAAACTCAGATCCTTATGGTTATGTGGAAAGAACTTTAGTGACTGAGCTGTCTCATCAACTCTCTCAGAAGGACAGTTTCTGTTGAACAAAACCAAATTCTTTTAAATTCTCTTATGTAACAATCAATGGAGCTCCTCTCCTTGTCTATAAGGGGATTCATTAATCCAGCTAAGACCTGACCAGCTTTTTAATTTATATAATCCCTGGATCTGGGTTTAAACAGAAGCAGTTCTTAGTGAGTAAGCCAGGAAATAGCTTTAAACATTCTTGGTTTTTTAGTAAGGTACATTTGATTATCCTAAAGTCTGAGCCACAGTTTCCCAAGGCAGCAGAAGTGCCCAGCACTTTGTACTTACATCCAGGAGTCCGTGAGCACTGTCGCTGCTCTCCTTGTTGGCTCTACACATGGCCTGGTAGTCATACAGGGTAATTCTACAGGGGAATAGAAAGAGGCATCAGGAAATGAAGACATATGGTCACTACAGAATGCTTAGGGCCAGAGAAGGGAGTCATCACCAGCATCATGTGCAATTGTCACTAACAGAAAGAAGCCTAACAGTTACAGGCATAGAGTATAGCAGTGAATGTACTAGAAACTGTCATGTCACATCACCACTGGAGCTTAAAGGAGGAAGGGAATGAAGATGTTTGCAAGAGCACAGGGAGATTAAAAAAAAAAAATCTAACTTGAATTCTCCATTTTAGTTCAAAACAAGGACAGTTTGCATGGACCACTGTACTCTGTAGGCTACTCTGATTGAATCCCGGTCCCTGGATATATGTTTGTTAAATGAGACCCAGCAAGAGCCACGTTAGGTTAAAAATGGCAGGACCATCTACCTGTTCCCATGCACTAGGAAACAGACCATGACTGAGTCAATACCTAAAGTGATGGGAGGGGAAACAGGAGGCTCACTGACTACAATTCACTCAGTGTTACCACTCAGTGCATCCTAGTTTGAAAACTATTCACACACAATTCATGAAACAAGAATGTGGGCCCTTTGTTGCTATTGCTAATGAGAGCAGAGCTGTCATCCTCAGAAATGCTGTACAGTTTCTTGGGGTATTTTAGTTTCCTGTTGACAATTTTTTGAAAATAGAGGTGAATGGAACATGTGCTTTATGTCATTCTCAGAAGCAGTGGTTAGAGCCGTGGTGGATCCCAATCTGGCCTTTAGTGTCCCACTACAATTCCTGGCAGTTCAAAGGGGAGACACCAAAGTCCAGCCTGATATGGAAAGATTTCAAATAGCTTCATACACCCACTCCTATATGTTGGTGTAGAATTCTCCCCACAAGAATTCCTTTCTAGAACTGTCCATTGCTTAACACTGGGTTCACTTACTGCTATGCCTAGAGAGAATACTACGATACATAATACAATACTACCACCCTATGTGACTGATCTGATGTGGTATCCACCTCTTACCTCCCTCACTACCCTGGCCCCTATATAGTATATATCATGGAAAAGGAATTGTTTTCCAAGGCATGAATTACTGCCTGATGACAATCTCACCTAAGTGAGCCCCAAGACAATATGTACAGACCTTCTTGGACAACTCCCTGGGGACAGAACAGATCCATGTATGAGTGCCAAAAGAAAACTGGCCACCTCTGACCAAACTGCAATGGAGGTCAGCTCCAACCAGTGGCACATGGGGTAGTACAATAAGCCCAAGCGAGTGGTCACACAATCACCCATGCAGTCCTGGGTGACTCTTTCCATCAAAAACGGTCTCCCCTATGCCTTCCTTTTTCTTCCTGCAAATAAGCAGCTTTGTTTATGGAAACAGAAATAAAGACCTTGAACCAGCCACACAATACCCTGGGTGAAGTCTAGGCCCAGGCTTCAATCAGCTGGGCGGATAATGGACAGTTCACTGGCAGGCAACCTTATTTGTTACTACAGTCCAGGGTACCCTTCAAAGCCGGCGTGAGGGGAACCTGCTACAGCAACTTCCATCTCACATTCTGAGCTGAGGACTGTGGTAACAGAAGCTGCTGTTGGGTGGATTCTAAGTAGGGACCATACTTTTCAAAATGTATCACCCCATTGGCCAAAAGAGCAAGTTTCAGCCAGCCTGACTGCCCAAGTCCACATAGCTCACTAGCGACAGAGCCAGAATGAGCTGAGGGCTGATCTGAATCCACTTCACTCTACCTTCTTCTCAGAAGTCTGTTCTGAGAGGGTCTCAGAAAAGTACAGAGTCACACCTGTGTCCGTGCCAGGCTCTCACTAGACTATCCTAACAAATGCTGCCCACGACAGGTTCCTCAGAACCAAAGGCCAGGATTATTTTGCACCACCAGCTGAGGGGCTACTGAGCAGTCCCACCACCCCCAGCCAGAAAAAAAACCAGCTGGCTCACAAGACCAGCTGGCTGGTGGTAACCATGGTAACCCCCTGACTGACAGATGGTTGGAAGCTCCGGATTCTCCCTGGATCTTTTCCAGAGACCCCAGCTGACACTCTGAAGGCAAAATGAATCACTGTGGGGAAGCTTCCGGGCCTGAGCACCTGCCTCTTACTGCAAACGGATGGGGGAGGGAGCGTCTGATACCACTACTGTTCCCAAAGAGGTCAGAGAGTCAACCCTCCCTGCTGCCACCTACTCCACACGTTGACATCCTTAACCAGATGTTAAAAAAAAAAAAAAAAAAAAGCTTTCAGATTATTGGTTTTTTGGAATTGATTTTTTTTTCCTACTGTTTTAAATAACTCCACTTTGTGGCTACCTGCATCCTGTTCTGCTGATTACAGTCAAAGAACAAGATAATTGCCTGCTTCCATCGGGCTCTAAAATAAGCCCTGAGAATGGTGCCTAGCCCTGTGGAGCTCAGCGCTGGGAATTTAGCCTCATGACAGATAACATGCCTTAATTCCCATGACTTCATCACGAGACCACTTCAACCTCGGTTATCCACAGCCTGAGACCTTGTCATTAGTGACAACCCGCTCCCTTAGATGGGGCTCTTTGAAACTTTGATGGAGGCAAGCACCATGTCCCAGGCAGCCTCTCAGAGCAGCAGGAACGGAGCCTGCCATGCACCCTGGACAGGGTGGTCTACTTGGACATTTTTGTTCTTTTCTCCACTAGGAAAACAGCAAACAAAAAACCCCAACCAAGCAATTTTTTTCTAAGAGTTAGCAGGTTGACTTTTTAAAGTGGTAAGCTGAACTTATTTAGACTGCTTAGCAATTGTAGGACAAACATTTATTAAACATCTACTATGTGCCACAAGTTCAGGAAACTTGCCTATAATAATGTCTAATCATGGTAGTGCCCCGCCCCCACCCATGGCTAAATGATTAGTATAAAACTCAATCGTGAAACAGCTTAATATTTATAAACACAGACACAGAAGCATAAGCAAAGAAGCCTTTGGCATAAGGCCCATCTTGGGGTGTAATTAAACAATTTTGAATCTAAACCTCTAAGAAGCAAAGAGACTGACTTGAAACAGCACCTACAATTTTTTTTTTTTTCTGTTGAGCTTGAAAATGCTCTCCATAGGGGTCACTCTCATAGGTAAGGGCACTGGATATAGCCACAGGAAATGCTGAAAGATGGGAAGGGCTGTCTCTCCTGCCCCAAGGTCCATCATCAGGTCATCCCACTGAAGCATCTCCCCACAAGACACTGTAATTTCCACCTGGCACACTCATAAAGGAGCCAGGAATTTACCTCATTCAGGCCCTGTTGCCTTCCAGTCGGCTAACCACAGATCACTTAGCACGGACTTTACTTGATGAACACCCTTTGTAAGCTGTGTGTTGCTGCATTGCCCAGGAGGCAGGGTGGCCACAGCAGATTGCCTTCACTTGGGATGCATTAAGTTGATACCTTTCATTGTCAGATGCTAACGGTATCCAAAAGACCAAAGCTCTAATTTTCTTTCAGGAATATTGGCATTCTCCCCCATGTCAGAGACATGGAACATTAACTAGAGTAAGAACCTACAGCTAAGGAAAGTGAAGCCCAGCTCAAGGTTATTCCCACAAACGTTAGGCAGAATTTTCACCACACAGACAAATACTCAAGAGAAAGTTAAAAGGTGGACATATGTATCTCAGATTACAGTTTCAGAGGCTCCTGTATATGGTCTGCTGGTGTCATTGCTTTTAGGCCCATGGCAAGGCATAAAGGTATCATGGAGGGACATTCATCACATCAGGATATCCAAGAGGCTGAGAATAGCAGGAGGAGGCAGGGCAAGCCTATCTTCCTAAGGCATGATTCAGATGACTCACTTCCTCCAACCAGGCCTCACCTCCATAGTCCTCCTGCCTCCCAAGAATCTCACCAAATACCGAGTCCACCAGTGGATGAAGTCATTGATGACTCCTTGAGGATTTTTTTTTTTTTTTTTGAAGTAGAGATCATTGGAAGTTGGGTTCAGTCTTCAGAGGAACTACACAGAGTGGAGCAGGTGTGGGAGGAGGCAGAGTTAGTCTCCCAGTGCCTAGCTACTTTATTGATAAGCACTACCCAGGTATTTTCCTGTTTACTTGGCCCAGGTACCTTGGAAGTACAATGAAGCCTTCCATTTGAGCAGAAGTATTTCAAGGGAGGCTGCTAAATAAATGTGTAATTTACTAAAGTAAATTTTAGTGAACAAATGATAAACTCGGTCTTCTGAACTTTTGTGGACATTATGAATCTCTTTATGCCAACCTGGAATCCAGACACAGTGGCTGGCCCACAGCTTCCCTGTATCACCAAATGGCCGGTGATGTGTTTAAAAGCCAATGTAGGAAACAAAGCTGTGGTCACACTGACACAAGGTCCCTGAGGCAATATTTTAAATCTCCACTAGCTCTTGAGACAGAGTAAGCATAACAGTTAAAGTAAATGAACATCAACAAAAATAACTTCTGGAGAAAAAATTCGCCCATTCTAACTATGGCAAAAGACCAGCAGAAACCAGGAGAACATACTCTAAGCTCAATTGCATTAGCCCCCTCACACCTATGGGTAAACTTACAGGATACTAAAATCCTAGAGCCTCCATTTTGGCTCTGCTTTTGTCAAATGAAATGATAGTGGCTTCCTCTTGGGATTGTCATGGAGATTAAGCAAGGGCAGTCATATCCCTGCCTAGAGTTGGTGTTCTATACTAAGGCAGGCCACCCAGCCCAGGAAGACCAAGGCAGCCATTGTTGCAGCAACTTATGAGGTTTGTGGATTGGCCTGTTGGAATCTTCACTTTTCTTCATTCCAGAAAGTTTAGCCCTGAAATACACTTTTTCAAGCTGATTTGTCTCCTTGTTCCCTTCAGTGCTACCCCTGACAAAGCATACTTCTGTAGAAGTGGCCAGGTCAACAGGAGGCCAGGAAGCCATTACAGTCATTACAGGAGCTGCTATGCATCAGGCTTCAGTGTGGCAGTGGACATGAAAGGACAACAGCCATCTAAGCGTAGTACACTTTTCTCTCACTTGCTCAACTCCAAAGCTGGGTTGTGGGCTGAAACAGTTGTTATGTTTTTCTTTAAATTAGATATAAAGAAAAAGAGGAAAGAGAGGCGGATGAGACATAGTGACTAGTTTATTATAGGCCCAGCAGAGTATGGAGCCTAAAGAGAGAAGAGGAACAGGGGTAATGGCTGACCGCCATGGCTGGTCGCCATAGAGAGGCAGAGAGAGCATGTAGATGGGAGAAGAGAGTGAAGCAGAAGCAGAGAGAGTAGAGAGTAAAGAGTAAAGAGAGCGAGCAGCAAGGAAGTTGGGACTTTTAAAGGGAAGACTGTGCATGCGCACTTAGGTTCCACGCATGCCCAGAGTCCTCAGCAGGCTGTAATGCGTGGCAGGTGACATGGTGATGATGTAGCATGTTTTCCTGTTGTCAGGGGACGGGGTCTGTCTCTTAAAGAGATAGAGCCCATCAGCATTAAAGCCTGAACCTTTCAACAGTAACAGGATCACTGAAAACTGGGGCAGCTTCTAGCTCTCCCATGGCTAGAGGGAAGAAGTGCCTCCATTTTCAATTCTACCTGTATGTGTCACCATTTAGAAAGGTGACTTCAATTACAAAGCATTCTTGGTAAATGTATTTATGGCTTTTTGGAGTGGGATGACAAAACTAGGCATATTGCATCAAGCACAGAAAGGGAAAGACAGGGGTGGAGGATGGGGTGGGATCATAGCTGACAGGCAGAAGTAGGTTCCATTGACAGCTTCAAAACACTAAAATTGTTTGCCCACAGCTCATTTCTTTGCAAACTATAGGCCAAGTGTGTCTGAAGGGACCAGCTCCCCATTTCAGCAGCCATAACAGCCTAGCACGTGCTTGCCTGATCTTGCCTTGGTCACTAGGAGGTCAGATGCCTGCCTCATGGCAAGGAACCAATCAGAAGTTAGCTGGTGGTGCTATGCTTTATGGCTCTGGGTGTATTTTACGGACAAGTGCACAGCAATTACGTGCAGAGCATAGCAACCACCCTGGGAGGGCCTATGGGCCATAACAACCAGTTGACCAATCCACACAGGGCAAACCCTCCAAGCCTGGAGGCACACTAATCCTGATCATGTGCATACCCCTAGACACTCCCCTTAACACTGCCCTATAAGATCTCTATGCTGTGGCTTCGACATGTCTTTCCTAGCCATCCGCCATGGTGGATGGATGAAAGGCCAGAGCTAACATGGGGTTAGCTCGTTAAACAACTACAATAAAGCCTCTTGCTGTTTGCATCAAGCTTTCACCTCCACATGGTGATTGGGGTGGCCACGGTCCTGGACCGAGATCTTGGGGGCCTGAGTCTCCGGAGGTCTTTCATGTCCATGATGGACCTTTCTGGCTACAAGCAAAATTAGATAGGTGAAGAACAAAGGGAGATGAGCCTTGGTCTTCCCAGAAACCACAGGAATATTTGGTAAGAGTGGAAATCCCAGGGAAAACCCTCAAGTCCCTGTTACTTGATAAGTAACATCACTCTCATGTCCTGCAGGGTGGACCTACTCTGTACCCAGTTCCAACCTACTTTGAATTCCTTGAGTTCTACATGGAACTTGTTTCAGTGTTCCTCCCTCCATCTCCCTGAGTCATACTTGTCTCTCTTACAATTAGCACTTCCTATCTCAGCTGTAGTCTGACTCAGTGGGACTCAGGTGAATCAATTCTGCCCTTTACTGGAGGAGGGAGGCAATGGGGTGGGAAGAAGGGAGACCCACATTTCTTTGATAATCTGCTAAATATTCTGCTGTGGCTAGATGCCCTTCCAGACATGAAGCCTGAGTGCCCTTCTTTCTGTCTGTATACCTGGTGTTTTGCTCTACTTAGTATGGCAGAATCTAGAGCAGTGTTTCTCAACCTGTGAGTTGAGTCCCTTTGAACATTAAACAGCTTTTCAGAGGGGTCACCTAAGACCATCAGAAAACACAGATACTTATATTATAATTAGTAACATTAGCAAAATTACAGATATGAAGCAACAACAAAATCGTTTCACGGTTGGGAGTCACCACAACATGAGGAGCTGTATTAAAGAGTCTTAACATTAGCAAGGGTGAGAGCCACTGTCTTAGAGAAACCCACTAGGATGCCTGGGAAGGAAATCACCATATGCATGAAAGATGGATCTCATCATACCTGATTTGGTTTGAGTGTGAAATGTCTTCCTCAGGCTTGTGCATTTGAACATTGGTTTGTAGCTGGTGACATTGTTTGGAGGTCCTGGTCTAGCTGGGACATACGCCTAGGTTGTGGGCATAGGCCACCAGGAGTGGACCATGAATTTTATAGCCCTGCCTTGCTTCCTGGTCCAGCAAGACATGAACAGGATGCACCATCATGAACTGCCTTTACCAACGTTGCAGCCACAGTGCCTGCCCTGCCAAATGGCCTGGAGCCACCATCCAGCCTTACCACTCCTCCCTTAAGTGCTCTGTCAGGCATTCAGTCACAGTAATGACAACTCCCTCAAGAAAGGGTGGAGGTACAGCACTGGAAGGCAAGGAGACCCCAGACACAGGAAGCAATCAACTTAAACAGCTTTCCTTGAAAAGAAGAGGGACAGAAGACACAGAATGAGGCAACTATTTATGTGCTAATCCCTGTCTTGGCTTGGTGACATGACCCTTGTGTGTGTCTCTGTGTGTGTATATGTGTCTGGCTGTGTATGTGTGTGTGTGTGTGTGTGTGTGTGTGTGTGTGTGTGTGTCTGTGTCTGTGTGTCTGTGTGCCTATATGTGTGTATATGTGTCCTGCAAGGGTTTTGTCCATAGTGACAATCAGATTCCAAGACTGGGAACACAAGCTATAACACAAGTACACTTTCAACCTGGGGACATACCTTACATTATCCCATTCATCTCTTATTTATGGCTATGTGAGGACTTCATTTAGAGTCTAAATTTTAGACCATTTTGCTGAAGAAAAAAATAATGATGTCGAATAAAAGCTACAAAAGCTCAGATAATACCTATGCAGGAGCAATGAGACTTGTGCACAAGTCACTTGTGTTTCTTGACACTGGCTTTGACCTTGGCTACATATGAGAAGCACATGGAGGCACTTACAACACACATATGCTGGGGCTCCTTCCCCACACCAATGTAAGATAGATCTCTCAGGATGCACCCTGAGCATAGGTATATTTGAGATTTGCTTCACTCCTGTGAGACACTGAAATACAAGAGTCCAGATCCCTCTGACAGCCTTCATGCTGTACAGTGGGGTCCCCGACTTCTTGTTAAGGATCAAGGAGAAATCAGTGGTTTGGTCTCTTACTGAAGGGCTGATGTTACCTTCTTAGGCAATAGTTCTGCAATGCACCAATATTCCTGTTGACAAAGGAAGTTCGCCTCAGAGATACTGAGAGACCTATGCCTAGCAACATGGCTGCAAATCAATTGCTCAACATGAAGTCTTCCTTTAACACCAGAGCATCACAGAGGCACCATCAAGAACTTGGAACACTCCAGGCATGGGTCTGCCTGCCTGTAATCCCAGCACTAAGGATGGACAAATGAAATAAGAACTTTCAACCTTTTCCTAAGACTGACTATTATTTATTTCTCTATGGATATTTGATAATTTTCATTAGCATCCCTGGAGGTAGGAGTTGGGGAGGAGACCCATGAATTCTAATGTAGTTGCAAAAGGGTCATGGCTGACAACAGACAGATACAGAGTATGCATTATGAGAAATGCAAATTCATGGCTTTTACTAGACAAGAGCATGAGTGGCAAAGAAAACAGCCAGGACAAGAAACCCCCAGTGAGTCACCAGTCAGTGATCCCACATACTCTTTGTGATAAGAACAAAGAAGTATTTGAAGCTCTCTGGAACACAAAAAGCTGATCTGGCACAGACTGACAGATAAGAAGGGGGAAAAAAAGTGCAGCCTACGGGCATGGTGGGTCTGAGGATTTGTGAATTTCAACTGAGTGATCTCATCACTCACCTGGTCTCCCAGCCTGCAACTTCTGCTCTCCAGATAAGACACTGCTGAGCCAACACCTTCCTTCACTCTGAACATCACTAGATGCTGAGGTTGAGGGCAGAGGGCAGAGAAGTCTTGCTTTGTCCACACTACAGGACACTGGAATCCAGCTCTGCCACAGAGACTTGGGCTGAGTTCTTGGTCTTCCCAAGCCTTATCGTCTCCATACATAGATTAAGTCTGTGGCATATTTATCCCCTAGGCTGTTGCCATGGGCCTGTAGACTGAATCACTGAACAGCCCTACACTTATGAAGGGTCACACTTGCTTAAAAGCACTTCTGACAAGGGTCTACCAAGTCTAGAACAAAGGTCCCACGTCTCTAGTTTGCTCTTGGCCCTGCTACTGGAAAACGGGTCCTGTTTCATGAAGTTGTTGGAAGGTTGAAAGAACAGTGATATATGCGGGTCACAGAGGTACACACTTGGATTCTCAGCACTTTGGAGGCTGGCACTTCAAGGTCGGCCTGGGCTACAGTATGAAATGACAGAATGGAAAGGGAAGAAGGGAAGAAAGAGGAAGAAAGGGAGAGGAGAGGAATGAGGGTGAGAAGAAAGTCGGAAGGATGGATAGATGGGCGGACGTACGGACAGATGGATGGAGGATGGGTAGATAGGTGAATGGAAAGAAGAATGGCAGGCAAAAGAAAGAAAGAAACAGGAAGCAAAACAGGAGGAAAACGGTGGCCCAACCCAGTACAGCTGTGGCAGGTGTGTGCAAGAAGCAAAGATGGTCATTTCCTTTTGCTTTCCTTTTCTGATACATCTGTTCTTGCCTCTTGGCTCTGAGGTCATAGAGGATCTGGTGGGACAGACTGAGGCCAAAGACTCAGCTAAAGTGACCAATAGCAAGGTGTTTTGCCCTTAAGGGTTTCAGGGGCTGCTGTGGAACTGTATCAAACATCTTGTAAGTAGTTTAGTTGTTCACAGAAATCAAAGGCCCAAGAAATCACAGACCCCAACTTGAGTGTTATTTCCTTCTGATGGCACTGCCACGTACAATGGCCAGTGGGCCACCAGGTGAGAAGGCAAAACAATGATAACAAAGGCCCACTGGCTTTTAGGGAAGCATATTATCAGACTTTTGCATTTCTGCAACCAAATACTGAGAAGAGTAAGTCGATGGACAAAGGATTTATTATGGCCCATGGCTTCAGTCCATCATGGTAGAGGAGAGCAGTTTACACTAGGAGAGCTAGGAAGCACAGCAAAGGAATACAGGAAGGGAACCAGGCAAGATATAACCTAAGAGACAGACCCCCAATGACCTACTTGCTCTCTCCTCCTGCTTGCTAGCAGCTGCTAATAATGGTGCCTGTTAGGAATCAATCTTGAGATGAACCCACCAGCTAGGTCAGGGCCCACAATAATATCTCTTTAAACCCCCTCACATATACTCTAGCAGGTCTTCAGCACTTTCCTTCATGTGTTAAAGCTGAATCTAAACAATTATAGCAAGCATTGCTCCACAGATGGAGGAACTAAAAGTCCAACCAGGGAAACAGCCAAAGATGGAGGGATGTGAGGTGTTTGTCCTCCAGCCATCTGCTGGAGATGATCTTGTCTCTCATGAATGATACTCATTAAATCAGAAAGGGTGATCACAAAGAGAGTCCTTGTGCCAACAGCAACATCCATGATACTGAAAAGAGAGTTAGCTCATTGCACTGACCTGGGTCCTACCAGAGTAGACCATGCCTCCAAAGCAAGTGTGCCTCTCTGTGGGTGTGATTCAGCTTTGTCAGGGTCCATAAAAATGGCTTTGCTTCATCTTGGCTTAAGGTCAGAGAGTTCAAAACTATCCTTACTCTTCCAAGGTTAAAGTCGTAAGACCTAAAGGTCTAAGGTGTGGCTACTGTAGGATGTTATTTTGTTTGTTTGTTTGTTTTGTTTTGTTTTGTTTGTTTTTCTGAGACAGGGTGTCTCTGTGCAGCTTTGGAGCCTGTCCTGGAACTAGTTCTTGTAGACCAGGCTGGTCTCGAACTCACGAAGATCCACCTGCCTTTGCCTCCCAAGTGCTGGGATTAATGGCGTGTACAACCAACTCCTGGCTACTGTAGGATGTTTGGTCTTGGTCATGGATATCTTATCTAAATAACAGAGACTTGGTCTAAGGTGTGGTTACCCTTAACTCTCAAGGCCAGATAATGAGACATTTAGTCTACTGAATGCTTGGAAAATTAAGGAATTAAGTCTATTTGTTCCTTGTATCTTAATAAAGAAGTCTCTTTCCTTTTTCTCCTCTTTGGTTTGGGTATATTAGAATGTTGAAGAATAAATTTAGCAAGGTCAGTATTCACTGGACTGCCCTCCTGACTCTGTTCTGTGTCTATCTTTTCCTTTCTTTACCTGTCATTTCTCAATCCGAAATCCCACTCTCAGGTATGAACCTGGCAAGTCAATTGGATCTGACTGAAGTCCCCCAAAGATGGGTTCCCACACTGCTTAGCAGGGGGATTTCTATCCCAGAAGCCCAGAAAGCTACTTCCTTCCACTGTTCTGAAAATAATCATCTTTCCTGAATGGGACAGCTGTCAGTCCTATTCTTTCAGAAAACAAGAAATAGGGAAAGGGCATGGGAACCTGTCTGGTTTCAAGGACCATAGTACTCAAGTGCTAGAGAGTCATCACCAGGTGTCAGAAAGGGACCATCAACCAGTGCCACACAGCCAGCAAAGGCATGGCTGAGCCAAGATCAACAGCTGTCCCAGCAGCAGCTAGCAATTACCAATCCCTTAGTAGACACTAGGCATGAGCTGAGAACTTCATCTCACTGTAAGCATTTCGATGGATTAGATGAGATGGACAGGGATGGATTACGGGACTCAGGAGCCAAAGAATACCACAGCTTGGATGGAAAGGTATTCTGGCATTCGGGAGCCAAGGAATACCACAGGCCACACTAAGCATAGCAGCTTACAGCCTTGCTTCAGGGAAAGGCTTCCCTGGTGTTGTATCAGCTCTGCTCCTGTAGGAGAGGGTTTCCGCTGCAAAGTTGTTACAGTTCTGCTCCAGTCCCCAGGAGAGCACAGAGTAACATCTTCCCTTCACCAGAGGAGGTTTCCCCAGCGAAGAAAAGTGTTATAGCCCTGCTCCACTCTGCTCCACCCAGGGTCATCTCTTCTCCAGCAAAAGAAAGTCTCACCCAAACCTCATTCAAGAGATTTATTGGGAGGGAAGAATCCAGAAGAGTGTTGGCTGCCCTCTGCCAGGGTGGCAGAGGACAGCCAGACAGCATGAACAGCCACAAGCTGAACAGACACAGGGTTTATATAGGGATTCTCGGGGGGGGGGGGGGGGGGAGTTTTTCCAGGGTGGGGATTGGTCAGATTTCAATCCCTGAGTTTAGGATGGCTAGATTTGCTCAGGGATTGGTTAGTTTTCTACACAGGTTTAGGGTCAGATTTGGCTCTGGTTTCAGTGCCAATGTGTGTTTCTTTCACTGGTCCTTTTTAGCCATTTGGCTCTAGTTTTAAGGCCAGGGTGTATTTCTTTCACTGGATCTGATTCCAGGGACAAAGTGTGTTTCTTCGGTACTGGTTTCAGGGTCAGGGTGTATTTCTTTGGTTCTGGTTGCAGGGCCAAAGTGTGTTTCTTTGGCTCTGCTCAGGGTGTGTTTCTTTGGCTGGCCCTTTTTCCCTATACTCACCACCTCTGCCATCCACCCTTGGAAGGGATTACTAATAACCTTCACATTCCACACCAAGAACTCAAGCTTGGCGAAGTGAGTTGACATATTCTAAGTCATACAGCTAGTACATATTGGAGCCTGGCTTTGACCTTAGTCTGTGTGACCCCAAAACCATCTATCTCTTCCTTGTTCACATGGCCCCAGGGAAGGGGGCCCTCTGAAGAGGCACATGGGGCTTGTCATGAAACTCCTAGAGAGCAGCAGTTGCTATCCTAACTCAGGCAGGCTTGTAGCCCTTCTTTTTTCTCAAAGATGTTGGCTAGTGTGACAATAAAAGCAAGCTGGAGATTTATGCCAACCATACTTACCCTACATCAAGGAGAAGACCAAACCCTTAAAATTCCATTATAACTTTTCTCTTTCTCCAACCAATTTAAAGCAAACATCCAAGAAAGGGGGGCAGTTGTTAAAGAAGTTGAAAAATATACTTTTAAATGAGAAACACATGTACCATTATTCTTCATCTTGTGTCTCATGCCCCCCAGAGCTGAAAATCAAGTTGACATTACACAAATGTACACAGTGATAGAAAGGTAGGCAGAAGCAGCTGTGCCCCAATGGCTGACCATCCAGGAGTTATTTTAGAAAACTTGCAGAAGTCACAGAAAATTGAAAAAATAGCTCAAAGCCAGGCCCAGGTGAGAAGAACTCCTGTCAAAGACAAACATCCTTTAGTTGCTGAGCTGGAGTTAGCAAGGAGTACATATCTGCTTTAGTCAGGCCTCAAGTCCGGTGAGTGTTAGAGACGACAGAAATGCTGGCCTTCTGCCATTTTTTGTAGCATCTCTTCCTCCAACATCCCTTCCTGGCACAAATAAGCTACAGAGCTTCAAATACTGGAAGCTATGGAGTTTCAAATGAAGGTTCATCCTTTTTTTAATTCCCTGCTCTTAGCACAGTGCTCAGTTGTCTTGTTGACTGGCTTCCAAGTCTGATTTCCCAAGCTAGCACTTCCTTACCACTCAACTACAGGAAATGTCATGAGGGAGCCTGGCATGGAGGTGCCATGGATCTGGCAGGAGAGCTGTAGGGCCATCCTTGCACTTCCTGCTATTACATACTTAAGAGCCTCAAAAATATCCACAAAAGCTCTACTTCAAAGGCTCTTGTTCTTTCTGGGAGGCCAAGGCCAGGAACAACTTCTAGGAGAGCTCCTGATACCCATCCAAGGCTTCCCTCACAGGCCCTTGGTATGCCCAGAAACATGGCTTGGATAGCCTTGAGGAGCAAGGGGCCAAGGGGAAGGTGCTCTATCCAACCTCTGCCTAGGGTGACAGTCTGATTAATGGGACCCCATCCCTATGAAATTCGCCAATATCCATGTTTCCACGAGTGGACTTCAATGGACCTTGGTCAGGAGAAGGCTGAGAAAGCTTTCCTCGATTTTCTAAAATTGTATCAGGAAGTTGCAAAAGTATCCCCTTCCATTCCTGAACCCTCAAATTCTAGTGGCCCTGGCTTGTGAGACAAATCCATCCCTCCTTTCTGCTTGGGCAGGAGCTTTTCTCCCTTTGCTGGTGACAGAATCAACTGACTGTGTTGACTCTCATTTCAGCACTGGCCTCTGATGAGCTCCACGCAGAACAGACAGAAAACTTGTGATGAGCTGAACCTGAAAGACCAGCACCCGTGCAAGGTGTGAGATCTCAGCGCAGAGTTCTGAATTGTGAAAACAAGTGGGATCGGCTCTAGGGTCAAACCCGGGCTGTTTATTTGAGCTTTGTTTCTTTTACTCAGGTAAACTGAGGGCACCATCCAGTCCTTACCTTTTAAAGGAACCCATTGCTAACAACTTGTTCATCACAGCTCCCTCCACCTCACCAAAAAAATCTCCAGTCTGTAGGGAGACAAGAAGGCACACGAGGAGGGATAGAAATATAACATGTCCGAATAGCAGAGAAGTAAGGCAGGCAGGCAGGGTCTCTCTCTCTCTCTCTCTCTCTCTCTCTCTCTCTCTCTCGTGTGTGTGTGTGTGTGTGTGTGTGTGTATGCTGGAACTGAGAGAAACCAGTTTTTAGGACTTCTATTACAGAAAAATAAGAATGACTGTAACAGTCCCAGTAGCTGTGTGGTAACAAAACCAGTGAGCAGATGGGAAGTGTCCACAATACACAGGGGATGTTGCATAACGTGCTCAGTGCAGAAACTAAAACACATGCGTATACACAAGAGCGCGTGCACACACACACACACACACACACACACACACACACACACACACACACACACACACACCCCTTTGGACAGGATAAGCATTAATCTGGACATAATCCCTTCTGATGAAAATGCTACTTCCTTCAGACAAAATGAGAACCTGGAAGTGCTTCCTAAGCTCTAATAAAAATAATGGTTTATAATGCCGGGATGATCTGCTTAGGAAGAGTCCACGTCCTAAGCCCTATACAGTTCTCACAATTCATCCTTTCTCAAAATCCCTTTCTGAAGAATGTTCTCGTTTGTCTATAGGTCATTCATTACTAGGTGGTTACTAGGAATAAGACTGCCCAGCTCCTCGGGGAGACAACATATCTAATCATACCTCTAATGGCCTTTTGGCAAGTCTAATTCTTGCTGTGATAAGATTTACAAACTGCATGGTAGAATGAACAATTAACATCATCCTGCATGCTCTCCAGCCTCTGGAATCACTAGGATAGAAGTGTTCCATGAGTGAGGACACAAAAACTCTAAAAGAGCAAGGCTTGCAGCAGCAGCCATCTTCTGCTAGCACCCTCCAATGAGCGGTGTAGAGCAGTTGAGGGGAGAAAGGTGGCATTACAGTCAGAGTGCAATCACATTTGTTCCTTAGGCAAGGTGTTAACCAAACCCCAATTCCACTGTACTTAGCTTAGTGACCTTGACCAAACTTTCCAGAGTTTATAGTCCATGAGGTAGGTGTGTGTGTGTGTGTGTGTGTGTGTGTGTGTGTGTGTTATCAAGCACTTGGGTTTCCACTCAGGGGAACTTGGAAATACTAGCATGCTCTATGGGCATGCATCACTGCTGTGAACGAGAAGGCCATTTGTATTTTATGTGTGTAAATAGGCCAGTGTCAATGGAACTTCATGTCATATGGAGAAGAATTTTCCTAACTGGGATGCAGGAAGTTAGACAACATCAAACAAGCCTGAACCCAGAAAGCTGGCAGGCTCCCTATTTCATGGAGGGAGAAATGTTTCCTGCAGGAGCCATGGTTTTCTGGCCAGGCCAGTATTTATTGTGGGAAGAAGGCACTCCATCCCTCCTGAACCTGGAACAGAGGCCCTTCTCAGCTCTGTGTGTGTGGCTGTGAGAGAATGACAGAGTTCCTTCTCTTAAGCAAGGATTCTGGGTTCTTGCTCCACAGGGTTTTTGGTATCTCCATGTTCCTCTGAGTCAAATGGGCTCCTTCTTGTTGGCTGGTGGCCTTTGCAGATGTCTCAGAGCCTGGCCTTGATTCATGGACTCATTTATCCTACCTTAAGTCCACTAATAGCCCAACGCCCCATGGTACTCACCACTGAGACTGCAGAAATCAAGAGTCCAGGGAACATTTCACTACTCTCAGAGAGAAGAGCCAAATGGAATCAAATTCCTCATTTTCTGGAGTCACTGTTTCTACGTTAACAAATCTCTATGCTCAGATCTTACAGAGCAGTGTTGAAAAACAATGAATTTATTGAGTGTGAATGGACCTATCAGATTGTTCAGATGAGTTTAAAGAAAGTTCATGTGTGTATGTGTGTGTGCATGAAGGTTAAATATCAGAAGGAAGAAAAAAAAACTCTTTAAAGTTGCCCAAACTCTATACCCTTCAAGCAAAAATTTATTAAAAAAAAATCTATGGTGTGTGTGTATGCACATGTGTTTAATGTGTGTATGTATGCGTATGTGTTTTCTGTGAGTGTGTCCTTGTGCCTGCATGCCTATGTGTGTGTGTGTATACACACATGTGTGAGTATTGTATGTATATGAACTCATGCAGGAATATATATATTATATATATATATATATATATATATATATATATATCTCCCTATCTGTACCATAGCACAGATAAATATAAAAAGAGGAAAATCTGGGGTATTGATGACTGCCTTTTCTTGTCCAGACTGTCATTCCTTGTTAGTCACAGTCATAAACTTCCAGGAGTTTCTGTCTCTGCCACCCATCTTACCAAAGGAGCACTGTGACTTCAGATGCACACTGTGGTACCCAGCTTTACATGGGTTCTGGGGATTTGAACTCAAGCAAGTGCTTTACTCATTGAGCTGCCACCTCAGCCCCCAGGCAAATTTTCTTTTGTAGCTCAGACATCTCTGAGGCAAAGAATTCCATAAGTTTAACATTTATGAGTACCTGGAACAGACCCTGGGCTCTGCCTCTGTGCCAGCCCCACCCCAGGAGGTAAAAGTGCTCTGAGGGCTTCTGAGAAGCAGGCTGTGACATTCTGAGAGAAATGAGCTTTATAATCTACTATTGCCTCTGAGATATAGATCATCACCTCCAAGTCTTAACTCCATAGTTTGTCCCCATCCCAGACCAAGAGCCATCTAATCCCCTTTTGAGGGCTGAGAGACTTTCCTCACTCACCTGTGTGTAGTCTTCAGACACCAGAATGAATCCATTATTGTCTATGAGGTAACAGTTCACAGTCTAGAAAAATCAGAACACACACTTCACCTTCAGGCCTCAGACAGCTTTTACACAGAATGACGTGTGTTTCCAGACTCAGAGAAACCCCCCTTTTGTGGGGGAGGGGAGTTGAATTCGGGGAATTGAAAATACTTGCTGGCTCTGGCAGTTAGGGTCATGGTTAAACTAACCCCAGGGTTGACTCTCTAAAACTAAGGAAGTTGAAACAAGGAAAGAAACAAGGGAACTGACCTTGGAAGACTGGGATAGGGATAAAATGGAAATGCACAGAAAGCGTTGAATTGAAGTTTGTCTTCAGTTTCCCCTTTAGCATATCTGACTGTTTCCCAGGAAGAAAGTGTTTAGAGGCCCACAGTCTTTCATTTGTAGCGGCTGCAGTGCTGGCCATTTGGAAATCCAAAAGCCAGCACAATGTCATTACTCTAATGATGTATTAATGAAAACACCGTGTCAGCTTGGGGGGACCATCAGGGGACCAGGTAATACTTTTTAATTTGTTCATGAACTGAGGCATGGGGGAAGGGGCAGCCTTCTGTAAAAGGGGCCCCTCAGGCCTCCTAAAGGTTTTCAACCTGTGTTTTTAATTGGGAGCTGGATGTGGGGGCAGGGCCACTAGCTTTTGGTAGCTCAGACTTATAAATTGTGGGGAGCAAGGTAAGGCAAACAAACCCCTGCTTCCCCCACGCTCCTTTAATCTCCCCTGAATGGCTTGCTACAGGCGAAGATTTAATTACAGTGCTGTGGAGTTTAAACTTAAGGCTTAATTCCGTCCTTGATGTAACTCAGTTTCTATTTATTGCAGCTTTACATACCGACGGCAACGTTTAATTTGTAACATATCTTTACCCTGAGCTAAATTCCGCCTAGCTCCAGGCCACCACCAGGCTGGTGTGTGCTGGGACATTGGCCTAGGCACAGGGTGGTTTTGTCAGGCATGAAAGGATAGATAGCAGTGAGGAAGTCAGAGTGATTTGGCTTATACTTCTAGCTCTGGGCTGTCAGTGTTGGGGAGTGGACAGGACATAAGAGTACAGCCAGAGCTTTTTTTTTTTTTTTTTTTTTTTTTTTTTTTTGAGACAGGGTTTCTTTATGTAGCCCTGGCTGTCCTGGGACTTGCTTTATAAGACCAGGCTGACCTGGAACTCACAGAGATCTGCCTGCCTCTGCTTCCAGAGTTCTGGGATTAAAGCTGTCCACTTAGATAAATGGCAGAGTCTGGCTTTATTCATCCACGGGGACAGAGGGATGCTTCCTGCCTGATCACACTTTTGTTCTCTGCCAAAGCTCTTGGCTTTAGGGACACTTCCCCTGTCCTGCCAAGGATCACAATAAACTCTAGGGCTCCTCAGCAGACAGCATTAAAAGGGCAATCTCCTAAAGCTGTGCTTCTGAGATGGTGGCCACAAGCTTTATGTAGATTTGTTTTTAAATTTAGCTGAATTCTGTTTAAATGAAGACAACATAAACTCAGGTTGTAGATTACCCGAGTTACAGTCCAGTATTCTGTAAGTACTGTGGTTAGTGGCTGTGCTTTTGCATGTCCATTGTTGTAGGAAGGTATTTTGAACAATAGCCCTGGGATGACACTTGTTTGCTGTGAGTGACAGCTCTGTTACTATTGGGTACATGTCCTTACTAATTCCAATGCCATGATGTTCATTTTGCAGATATAGATAACCCCAAAGCATTGAGCGCATGCCATTCAGTCCAGTCAGTTAATGTGAACTGAGTATGGATGAGTTGTAACTATACCCAACATTTAAAAATAAACATATTTCCCTAATTCTTCCTTAGAACAAGTCCTCATTAAAACTTGTTGTCATATGAAAACACCTGGTTCTTGCCAACCTGGCTTTCTGTTGACATCACAGTGGCCAGTGTTGGCTGAAAAGAAGTGGGACACTGGGACACTAGCATCTCAGGCATGTGACATGTTCCTCCCAAGGCCCCGTACTCTTCTGGGGTGGAAAGAACAGAGTGAGGGTTCTTCTCTATCTGAGGTGAAAGCTGCTTCTTAATTTAGTGGATGTGGTGTGAGGTATGTTTGTATGGGACATGCGTACATGCACACTGAGGCCAGAGGACAGTACTATTTTCTGCCTTATTGCCTTGAGACAGGTCTCTCACCAAACCAGAAGCTCACTATGCTGTCTAGGCTGATGGGCTAGGAAGGTCCAGCCTGTCTCCACCATGACTCCCAGCTTGACTTCTGATATGCGTGTTGGGATTTGAACTCAGATCTTCATACTTGCACATTGAGTTTTCTTACCCATGGAGTCATTTCCCCAGCTCTCTCCACTTTAAAATTTTTATTTTACAAAAACAAACAAGTCACAAAGAGAGGAATGGCAAGCCTTGGTGAAGACAGTACAACTGTCATAGGAAGATTTTTTTTTTCTTAAAATATGGTTGTGAAGACAAGGAGGAGGAGGAAAATAGAGGAAGTGGTGGGAGAAGAGGAAGAATAGGAAGAAGAAAGGCAAACTCTCCTCATATAAGATAGTCATTCAGATGGCCATCTTCATTCAGATGGCCAGGATGGCCAGGAAAGAAAGGTCTCCTTAGACAGAGAAGAAAACTGAGGCTAAGGTCACACAAATAAGCTTGTGGGATCTGAACCCAGTGCTCCTTGACCTCAGACCTTTGATTCCTACTACTGGCTGGCTACTCCCCCTTCTGAAAGACATAGTTAGAGTCTCAGGTCCTGCTTGCTCATGGAAAGCTTTCTTTGAAGATGAAAACACTTATCCCATAGATAGCTAAGGCAAATTTGGTCTGCCAGAGTGACCACAGAGCAATTAACTTAAAGACATTAACAAAAGCAGAAGACCCAGACAGACCATCTCCACACCAAGTGCTTGGAGTGTTACAGTTGAAAACAAGCAAAACTCCAAAAGTGACTGGTACTTGGGTCAGGTGGGAATGACCCCAATGACAGGTTGCCAAGATCCATAAGTCCAGCAAATCTTAAGCTAATATATGAGAGTAGTCAGATATAGCTAATAGGGTTTTCTGTGTGAACCTACCACACTGGCTGAGGAATGAGTTATGGAGGAAAGCACAAAAGCCAAAGACAGACTAGAATCTACGAAAGCATTAATTGATCCCCTGATCATGGTCAGATGTAATCTACACCCTATCAGATAGGAACAGAAAGAAGGAGGAGGTCCCAGCTGCTAAGTCTCCAAAAAAGCATCACATACTATACTCCAGTTGGCATGCACTGCTGGCCACATCTGTTTCCTCTGTACTGAGAATGTTTCCTCCTCAGACCATATATCCTGTTACCATATTTAGGTGAACAATTTCCCTGTTCTGTGAGGACACCAGGGTAGGAGCTGGCAGCATAGGACATATCTTGTTGGAGTTGTCTATGGTCAAGTTTGAATTTCAAGGTTCTGCTGGATACAAAAAGACTTGGTCACCTCATTAGGCTAGAAGCAAGTCTTGCTAACAGTAGGGCTGACAAATTACCAAGGAAGTCATAGATCAGAGCAAAAGTGAGTGCTGAGTCACGCAGTGGTGTCGCTCATTGATAGAGAGCCAGGCCACTGGATCCAGCAGGTGTCATTACCTTTTGAGGTCAGGCACTGATATCTATGCTGTCTACCTATAAATACTGAAAGGCAATTTTAGTGACCATAGGACTCCCCAGACAAGCTTTCCAAACAACCAATGATCAATTACAGCCAAGGGGTGCAGTAGCCTGAAGACTACACTCAGAATGAGAGTGTCCAGTACTAGGTGTGGGGAACAGCTGGGATGAAACCTTCCATTTTTGCCACCTCTGATAAATATGATTTAATTGCCTTTCCAGTGAAAAGAACTAGGAGTATTTCTCTAGCTTAACCTCTTCATGTCACTCCCCCTAAAAGAACCCTGGTATCTTGGAAGATGTCTGCAAGTCACCATGTCCCTAAGGGTCTACTAACAGGATGAAGGTTTGGGGATACCAAGAGCTTCAAGCTGTAACACAGGGTAGTATGTACTCCCCAGCCATATTTGGACATTGCAGGATGAGGTTGGCCTTAAAACATGGAGATAGGAAAAAGGCAGAAAGAAGGTTCTGTTGGTTTATTTTAATCTTTCTAGAATTATTTGCTAATTCTGCATTGCTCAGAGCATTTGATTCAAGTTGACTAAATCAAACACACACAGCTTTCACACCAAAATCCTGGTGTGGGAACTCAGAAGCTGTAGGCTGGAAGGAAAGGACAATGGGGAATGAGAAGGCATAGTGCCTTCTCACTGGAAGGCACAATCAAGAGTGGGGCTGAGATAGGAAATTTGGAATCAGAGGCTCTGATTGTTGCTATCAGTATGGCCCTGTGGGATGGGATGCCCATGTGAATGAAGGCTGAGCACCTTGGCTGGTGGCAAGCAAGACCTTTAACAATGTGTACTATCCACCCATCAGTGAAGACTGGTTACCCACCATGTGTCCTTTTCTGAGTAGCCACATGTGACAGTGCAGCAGTTTCTCAGAAAGAGAAGCATGGCATAGTTCCTAACAGGAGGTCCCAGGGTGGGGGCTGGGCTCCCCACTGTTTGTTTTGGGAGATGCCTTCTGTTTGTTTTGACTGGTGGAATTCACTTAAGAGCTCAGCACTGTGTGCAGCACTGCAATTTTGGTGTGTGTGTGTGTGTGTGTGTGTGAGAGAGAGAGAGAGAGAGAGAGAGAGAGAGAGACAGACAGACAGACAGACAGACAGAGACAGAGAATCAGAGACAGAGATAGAGAGATAGACAGACATAGACAGAGACAGAGAGAGAGAGAGAGAGAGAGAGAGAGAGAGAGAGAGAGAGAGAGAATGAGAGGGATCTTGTATCTTAGGTGAGGCCTGGATTCCTGAGTCTGTGGCACACAGAAACATCACTCCTCAGTACCTTTTCCTCTAGGTCTCCCAACCATATCCCTAGTGTGTCACTGTGAAACAAACTGCCCTTGCCTTCCCCATCATTTGCTGTGTCTTCTCATTATAGACCAACTATCAAATCAAGATACCAAATTTTGGGCTGTGGAAAAGGCACAGTGGTTAAAGTGCTTGCTTTACATGCATGAGGAAGGGGAGTTCAGATTCCCTAGAACCCAAGTAAACGCTGGGTAGGCATTTAAGCTTATATAATTCCAGCCTCAGAAGGCAAAGGCAATTGGGAGGGGGGTGGGGATCCACAGAGCTAGCTGGCTTGGGAGGCTCCCCATGTCAGTGAGCCCTAAGTTTGGTTGAGAGACCATGCCTCAGTGAATAAAGTAGAAGACCAAGGCAAGACAAATTCTAACATAGACTGGAGCCTTCAGTTTACATGTACATGCACACACATGCACACACATACAGAGAGACAGAGACATAGAGGGAGAAAAACATCTTTTAAAAAAATCATTGCTTGCAAAAGAGGTAACTCTGAAATATCATGTCTGATAGGATTCATCTATGTCCCTTCTCACGCTAGCTATTAAACAATTCTCTGGACTCAGCAGCCTCAGTTTCCAGATATGGAGGTATCTAGTTGCTTGGATGTAGCCCTGTTTGGCTCTGTCACCATACACAGTATCTTTCATATGCCGTAAGAAATTCCTAGCAAGACTCAAAAAGTCTTAGTGATTCATAGCCCACGTCAATCTCTGTGTCTTTGGAAGGAGCCTAGAGTTATATTTATCATGAAGATATTGACCTCTCACAGGACAGTCATTAGCCTTTCTCTGTCTTTACAAAATAATGGTATTGTCCATAATGATGGAGATGATGAGCAGGTGAGTGGGCAAAAAGTGGCTGTACCGCTGGGTCATACAGAAATGGGAGGTGAGCATGGCCTTTCTGTCCTCAATGCCAATCATGTCTTCTTTGTTACCTTCCCTTGGTGTCCTTGCAGGAGTGTTGTCTGCCCTTATGTCCCATTTCATGTATTAGGAATCATTTCTAATTGTCCTTTCTTTCTCCATACTCTGTTGAATTGAATGCTTTCTCTGACCAGTATGTGTTTAAGCTTCTTGATAGCATATATCCTGAGTGGTAAAAATCATATGTGTATCTCTCCCGCTATCCAGTGAGTACTATGGAGAAATGCTTCCTATTCTGCCTTTTGAGGTCAGCCAGGTGCGTACTCCCAAGAAGGACCCACTCAACATCTCATGAAGTAATATATGAGTGCCTGAAGAGTTCTTTCCAAGGCTCTGAAGTGGACATCAGTCATGGGTGGAATAGAACTCCTTATAACTCTTCCTCATTCCCATGACTGGGTCCTGCCAAACACATGCTTCCAGTACTTCAGGGCAACCTAAAGATGCCCTCCTCCAAGGTAGAAGTATGTCTGTGCACATACCCAGTCATCCTGACAGCACACACTTACTGTGTCCCAGAGTATGCTGATGGGGAGACAAAGATATTACAGGGTCCTTCAGCCAATGTGTGTCTGAGCAGTCTAAGAAAGTGGACCATTCTCAGTGTGGTGACGCAGACAGAATCATGCATTCAAAATGAGGCTTGGAGTTAATTTTAATGGGGTATTTGATGATTTGAGGTCAGCTGTGGAAGAAAAAGGGACAGGAGACAGCCCCATTGGCCTTATTAAATGTCATGAAAAGAGGTGTCTGCTGAAAACATGGAAAGTTGGGGCTAGCTTTCTCATTTAAAGCAATGTCAATTGGTTGCCTAGAGCCAAGACTTAATAGTTAAAAGCAAAATGAATGAAAATTTCAAGTGCAAACTGGGGCATGAGCATCAGATCTAATTTACAAAAAAAAAAAAAAATCGGTGATTAATTCAAGGCTTACTTTTCAAAGTATGTGACACTTTAGGACATGGGTATCTCTCATGGGCACAAGAAAATGACCATAGTACTAATGAGGGCAATGTGGCCTGTGTTTATTGTGCCTTAGTGTGCACACCATTGCCTCCTGGGACTTCAGGCCCAGGTGAGTCACCACTCTATGTGAAGAACAGTTTGGTGCATGTTTGGTTTAGGGCTAGTAGTAGTGAGTGTGTGCCTTTTCTAGGAGACATGACAGAGTCTTTCCTTTTCCCCATGCATTCTTCAATGCAGCTCTGGATATTTCTATGCCCACTGTGTGGTTGAAGAAGCTGAGCAAAGAAAGGTTTGGAAAATTGCCCAAGGTCACATTGCTACTTTCAGAGTCATAGTTGGAATTCCAACTATCTAACTCCATGGCTTGTGCCTTTAAGTACCATGCTACACCACCCACACTACTAGTCAGGGAACAACCAACACAATGGGTTTTCCAAGCCCAGGTGGAGATCTGTCTTCACTTGTCTTTATGTGGGGAATATACCTAGGTGGTATGAGTTGTGAAGAAAAATACCACCTCTCTTAAAAATGATTTAAACAATTCTGCACATGTGTAGTCAACCACCCATTCATCTGACCAAGTTCCCAAACTAGCACCCATCCTTCCACCTGGCTAGCCAACAATCATTCTTTCTCTTACTGTAGCTTGGATTTGCAATAATACCCACTGAGCTCTTCAGAGAAACACAAGGGGATAGAGTTCAACCCAACAGCTTGTACTAGCATGCCAATGTGTCTTAAAGGCAGAAGGGAAAGCTGAGTCCTCTTGTCCCCTGTGACTACCCTATGAAAGTTATCCCCAAGCTTACTGAAAAGGGTGTTGATCATTCCTCAAGGAAAATGATGTTTGATCTGATGATCAGACAAAGTCGGGCTTCTGCTGAAAACACAACAGACTGGCTTTTGTTCTGCAGATATGGTGATATGGCGATTCATACAATGATAGTGTTATGATAACAATTTCTCTTTTAAGTTGGCAGCTAGGCCACTAGGAATCAAACTCTTTTTTGTTCTAACTCTGTCCTGGACTCCCTTTTATATGTATGTATTGTTATACATTTGCCTACTTTTAAAACCTCTACTCCTAACCTATGATTTCTGGGTTGAAATTATGTTTGGTAAATGTTCCTGAAATCCCTGTGGTGACCAGAAGGACTGTAAATATCTGATTATAAAGTTTAGTTGTGGATTGACTGATGTTTAGCTAAAGCAGAGAAAGGGAGAGACAACCTAAGGAGAAGTAGAAAGGCCACCGTGATTGGATCCATTGGGCAGGCTTATGACAATGACACATTAGCTTCTTCCATTGCTGACCCAAGTGATTCAAATTCCTCCCTCCAAAGGAGAGAGGGGAAAGGAGAAAAGGCAGAAGAATCTTAGGTAGAAATAGAAATGTTTGAATGAAAAACTGTGAGTTTCAGAGCTTTTAATTCCAGATTTGCTACTTGCTAATTACATGAAATGAACCAAACCACTCATTTATCTCATCTTTGGTTTTCTTTTCATTTTCTTTTCTTTCTTCCACTCCCTTTAATTCCTCTTCCCAGCCCTTTCTTTCTGCCAGGGTCTCACTAAATGGTCCTGGATGGCCAGGAGGTCTCTTTGCAGACCATGCTGGCCTTGAATTTAGGATGTCTCTCCTGCTACCACCTCTTGGATGGGTTCTGGGATTATAGCTAAACACCACCTTGGCCTGCTTCATCTTTGATTTTCTTACCTTTAAATACAGTCAATAGTTCCACCTAGCATTCTAAGGGTGACATTAGAGAGAAGTCTAATGTGATATTGAAGTGGGAGCAATGTATATTACTTCCTATAAATAAAACACCAACATTCCAATACCACAGTTCAGGGAATATCTAAAGCATATTTTGCTGGCTTTCAGAACCAAACTATGTAATTGGGGGTGGGGGATAGGGAGCAAAACAAATGTCTTCTCTCTCTCCCTCATGCTCTCTCTGTGTCTCTGTCTCTGTCTCTCTCTGTCTCTCTGGAGGCTGACCCAGAGTGATGTGTCAGACCTGGCTCTAGTCACAGCAGCATTCCTTCTGTCAAAATGCACTGTCTAACACTTCCCTTTGGCCAGAAAACATGACCAGGAGGCCACCTTACCTCATCATCACAGCTTATGGAGCATTTGCCATCCAGGGAGGCACACTGTGGGGGGAAGGAAGCAGGGAACCATGTTACTGGGTCATTCTAGTATTTGCTGCAGCTGCTGCTTAGCTATGGAGGCCATGGCCTGTGAAGCAAGTACCAGGTTTCATCCAAAGAGAACATTTTGAGATGAGACTTGGCTGTGCTCTCTAGAGACAGTATGAATTCAGAACCACAGTATAAAAGACGCAATGTAGGGAGGGCTGGCTCTTTTCCATCCGTCTTAATTTATGTTGTCATTCAACACTGATGATATCGCTTAAAGATCTCAGATCTTTTGTTACAAAAGATATAATTATGTCATTATTTAATTTAAAGCTATTTCTCAATGACTTTAAAAGGAAACTCTTGTTTATGTTCTTAGTTTGTAGTTTCCTATCATATCATAATTTAAGAAAGATAAGCTCCTTATGCATCTATCCTTGGATGGGTCTCTAGGTTGATTCCATATTGCAAAGAGTGCACATTAAATGTGGAATTGCTCATTTGCCTTTTGTGACCTGATTTCATTTTATAGTTATATAAATTTCATATATAGTTATATATTATATATAGTATAGTTAGAAATATACTTCTAACATTTAGAACTGGGCAGAAGGAAGCAACTTAGTGGCTGCCATTTCTGTTGAATACTGGATGGACAACCCTGGATTGTCTTAGTTCATTGAGCACAGCAAAGGGGAAGAATGCCCTGAATTTTCCAAGGTGCAATAGCCCCTTGAAGTCCTTTGGCCAGAAAGGCAGATGCATGCTTTGACAAAGCAGGTCATATGATGGCCTTATACAATGCTATAAGGAGAAGAACAAATAACTGGCTGGACATCACAATGTGATTAGAATAAAGTCTTCCCGAAATAGCAAAGGGTTCCAATATTAAGAGAGAAACTCCTTTTGTAAGTCACTCCCTTGATCTCATAATTCCAACTGTCCCTAGGAGCAAATCCCCTGCTTTGCCCAGCATGTGGTGTCTAACATGCTGACAGCCAGTTTTCCTGTGAAATGAATGGTAATCTGAGGAGCTGGCAATTCATTTTACAAACATCCATCAGAAATCTGGCACTGTTTGCCCCAGCTCCCCATATGGAGACACCTGGATAACAACAGAGCAGCTAAGGCTTCAAAATGCCCATTAGAACTTACCTGTCTGCTGGCAGTCCAGAACTTCCTCTGGAAGAATTCAAGTTTCATCTGAATACCTACAGCTGGGACAGATTATAAATAAAGCAAAGCATCAGAGATCTCTTACACAATGGTTTCAGATTGTCATTGGCGATTATCCGTCATGGCAAGATCTGACGCGAGCATTCCAGAAGAGAACTGACAGTGAACCATACACCTATGGCTTTACAGCTCTACCTATTAGTTCTTCTTGCAGGTAAGGGAGTCTCAAGGGTCCCTGCACTCAGAACTCAGTCACAAACTGAACTCAGTGTGGATATTCTTTAAAGCGGTGTTACTTCAGTATGCTTCTCTAAATTACATCTATTTGTAGCACCAGCACAAGCTGACACTGGTCATAACAATATCGAGAAGCTAAATATCTCTTCAGTTCCTTTCTCAGCTAGTTCTTTCAGAAATCAATATATTCTGCATGGTGTTTTTGTTGTTTGTTTGGAGATACAGCATCTGAAAGGCAGCCATCATGAGGTTGGTATCTCCAAGGGAGTCACTTTATTCTGATGTGACTTGGCTTCACTGGCCCCCTAGTGTCCACATCCCAATGCACTTCTTTCCCCAGGAAATGGACAGAATATACAGCTCTATGTGTCGGTGGAAATCTTTCTAACTTTCTAACACAATAGTAAAGGCTGGCTGTAGCGACAGCTACTGAGAGGAAAGAAACTTTAGGCAGTGGCATTTGGGGGTACCTCACAACTAGCACATGAACAGGCCTGTCAATCCTCCCCTCACCCCAGAAAACAATGTCAGAGTAACTCTAGAGCAAAATGGCCAGGGCCCAAATATCATCAGATGGTAATAATACTTTACAGGAGTGGACTGGTGGGGACGTGTGTGTGTGTGTGTGTGTGTGTGTGTGTGTGTGTGTGTGTGTGTGTGTGTGTGTGTAGGTAGCATGTACCCTGGTGCAGTTCTGCACACTGGCTGGCCTGGTGTGCATGCCCTTTCCAGGGCTTGCCATTATTGTCTGCACACATTGTCTGTGTGCTATTTATCTTTCCTTCGACACCAATGGTAACTTCAAATTAAATAGTAACAGCACCAAGAGAAAACACAAGTAGTTAAAAAAAGAAAATCTCACAAGTGATAGTATAGTCAGAATTACAGAGAAAGATGAGGTCCCTGAGTAATGTTCATTGTTCATACATGCTTCCCAACAGAATGGAAACCACGAGGAGCTCTAAGGAAAAGCACCGATGCCAGGGTATCTTCTGTTCTGTTATCTGTTCTGATATCTGTTCTGGAGTCTTTAATACCTTGGCTCTATTGACCTACAGTGTATGGTGTTGGGCACCTGATGAAATTGCCAGTTGAGCTTTTCATCCTGGCCTCAAAGCAAAGATCACAGAATGCCTGAAGGATACTGATCTTGGAGTCTGGAGGACATTTGTAGCATTTCAAATAAAACCTGGCTTTCAAAGTGCCTCCCAGGCTAAAACAGGGTGCATACTAACAGGCAGCTGGGATTTGCTTAGGTGCACCAAGAACTAGTGGCTGTATCCTTTACTCAGAAAGGCTTGAGACAAGCACTTATGATTTTCCCAAAGTCAGGCAGGAGAGGACAGCACCTGACTTCATAGAAGATGGCCTCAAAATTGCTGTTAGAGCTGGCCACTGATATCTAGGAGGGTCAAGAAGAGTTCTGTCTTCTACTTCATAGTTCCCCAGATGCTCTCCCTGGTACTGAGTAATGCTAATGCCATCTCTTTAGGCCAAGGCCAAGATCATGGCAAGCTGCAAGGCCCTGCAGGATGAGAATACAAGAGTTCTGAAATCATCACCCCACAGCAAGCTCCCCATAGTGTTTCTCCTTCACACAGTTCAGAGTTGTCTTATCCACCTGCCACCTCTTGTGTTTCCCCAACAGTTTCCTGTGCCCTTTTTGAGCATCCTCCCATCCTCTGGCTGGACCCCTTATTCACCTCCCTAATGAGTCTAGCTGTTCCCTCCAGGGTGTTTATTCATCCCACATACTTGGAGTCTGCTATCATCTGCCTCTATTGGTCCTGTACCCCATCTCCTCAAGGCAATTTAATCTTTCCTCATGAGTCAGTTCCTCTGCCCCATTAATCATACAGGCAGGCCGACTTTCTCTGATCTCCCTCCAACAAGCTTCATCCTTGCCCTAAGCCTGATGCCCTAACTAAGACACTGCTTCCCTGGCTCACTCTCCTCTGGGACAGGCAGCTACTGTCCAGGACTCCTAGGATCCTGAAGGTAACCTATCTGTGCAGTTCCACCTAGCTGTGTTCCTGTCAGCTGTCTCCCAGCCCCCCCACGACAGACAACTCCAGCAGCGTAGCCCTGGCTGCTTATCTCACATTTGGACTTCCAGGGTTTTCATCTAGACTTTTGAATACTTCTCTATGATTCAGAAACTCACATTCACATTAGTGGATCGAGTTAATGACTTTTTTTTTTTTTTTTTGGCTTGGCCTTTACTGTACTAAGCTCTCAGTTGGGTGCTAACTGAAATGGGGTTACTGTCAGCATCCTGCTGAGATATAACTCCATGGTAAGGGCTACACTATAGGCAGAACCAAAGAATTCTGTGATGTGAAGTCAGCCAAGGGATCTGTGCATGTTGTGGCAAGGAGATCTAACTCAAGGCAAACTAGCAATCAAGAGGAAACAGGGATGTAAATGGAGGAAACAGCATGGGCACAGGCAGGGAGCCTTTAAGACCACAGGACTTTGAAGATTGAGAAAAATGGGCTCAGAGACCTGGGTATGCAAGGTGGGGTCAAATGATAAAAGGTCTTAAGACTTAGTCTAAGGCATATGAAGACTTTCCCATAGGCTAGGGATTAGCTCAGAGCCAAATCTAGCCCTGTTTTGTAAATAAAGTTTTATTGGAACAGTCATTTGTTTACATACTGTCTGGGCCTATAATGCCAAAGCCGAGGAATTACAACAGAGACAGAATGGCCCACAAATCCTAAGCATTTACTATCCTGTCCCTTTACAGCAAAACCACTGCTGACATTTGCTATAGGTACTACTAAAGATATTTACAGAAGCAGCAGGTCCAGATTTGTAGTTTTGAACCCTTGCTCAAAAGCTTGCAGAACAAATGCCAGGCAAAGGGCCCAAACAGTGGGTGACAGGGTAGTGCACAAACTTTGGCCAGTGGTACACAGGGCTTCTATTTCTTAAGCATGGGAATGATTTAAAGTACAAACCAAACAATAAAAAATAAGGGTAGAACATGAGGCCAAGCATCTCTTGGTTTCCTTTGTTTTGGTCCACATGTTTTTTCTTTTTAACTTTTATCAGAGAAAGCATTTTTACCTCAGCAAGCCCACTCCTTACACCATCCTCCATAACCTAAATGGAACCTGAAGTATTTCTCATGCCCATCTGTTTGGTTCTTTCAACAACATTTCAAGCCCCAACAGTGTATTCTGCTTCAAGTCAGTCTTGCTAATTTAATAAGGAAAACAAGGGCAGAAAATGCTTTAGTGAAATTCAAATCCCAAAGAGACAGCGCAGAAAATAAAAACACCATTCCATGGGTTTGAAATTTTTTAGACAGTCCAGAAAATCCTGAACATATTTTCCTGGAGTCTGTGGTACTTCTCACTTCCATTTGATCAGAATGTCCCAGGGCTCCTTGCTCACAACCTTCGCCATGAGGACACAGGATGCTTTTGCATACAGCACAGAACATACCCCCAAACAGTATTCCACAGCATCCTTCCCAATGTGCCCCCAGAGATGACCTGGAAATACACGGGTAGTCTTCAGAATTCAGCAAAGCATCAAACTTGTTAAGAGCACGGTCATCCCGAAGACCTCCAAGCCCATTCTCATGAAATGCTCCGATATCTCAGGCTCAAGCATCTCTTTGGATTTGAACTACACAGGCGATGGCTCTTGCAACTCTCATCATTGTGATAAGAAAGCTCGGGTACAGACTAGCTCAACACAACACAACTCAGACCTGTGAACATCTTCCTTCTAGACTTTTCTCTTTTCCAAACCTTGGAACTTTCTTCCTCCTTTACCCAATTTCATCATGTATTTCTTGTTTCTGTATCTATCAGAAGCTCAGTAAGTGCTAGCTAGGTAGGAGGTATGTTGCCATAAGGATGCAAGATACAATAGGCAAGGGCTAGAAGCCATGGAGGGCTGTCCAGTCACTGAAGAGAACCAACCCTGAACTGACAGAGGCCATCACAGGCCATCATTCATGACTACTGGGCTATCAGAATGCCCATGGTTCATGCATTCGAATATTGGTGCAGGCAGCTACCTCTGGTGTTCTGATTCTGTGCTATCAAAATTAATGGTCATTGATGATGTGGCTATTTAAATTAAAAGTGAATACAGTTCATCACTGGGTTCCTCAGTTGCATAAATCATATTTTAAAACCTTAATAGATTTGTGAACGCAAAAGCTGCCGTGTGGACTATACTAAGTCCTAGAAAAAAAAGTTTTATTGGACAGTAACTAACAAGCACAAGGGGGATTGGAGGTAAAGTTCTATGAAGGTCTTAGCACTTTCTAGAGGTGAAAGAAATGAGGATGGCATATGCATGGAAAGCTCAGAGAGTGCAGATGAGATAGGTCTTGGTTCTGCAAAGGGAAGTTGTTAATTATCTTGAGAAAACCCCCAAAGAAATTAATGCAATATGCTCAATGTGGCTACCACCCCCAAGATTGATTTATTTTGCTTTATAAAATTTGAGAATACAAATTACATTTCCAGTGCTATTATATTCAAATGCACTCAAGATGAAATCATGCCTGCATCTCATATCACGTTAATAGACACGCATTCAAGGGTAATCTGAAACTCACCAAGTAACAATGTCACATGTAAAATTAGAAATAAAATAACATTTTCATATTGTATTCATTTAGAAATCATTTTCTGCAGGCTTGGCCTCAACTTGCAATCTACCCTTAGGAGCACAAATCCGGTTTATAAAATAGCATTCACCAGGCCTGGCATGAAAGCTCCAACAAACACCCTTGTTTCCAAACATGCCCTGTCCCTCCAGCCATAGAATATGTTCAAATGCACTTGGAAAGCTCATCCAGGAAACAGAGAAGCAGTCCCAGCACTGGCAGTGGATTATAACCAAAGTGCGTTGTTAGGGAACTTTGTGAGCCCTGTTTCTAAGACTACTGCTGTGAGCCTTGAGGACATTATTTTACTTCTTTTCTCTATAATAGAGTCTCACTGCCTCATTTCTGGAAAAAATATGTGGGGCAAGGATAAGACTATAGAACATGAAGTGTGTTAGAATACTCTCATGGGCCCACAGTATCAGTTACATTAGTGTCTCCAGGCTTTTGATTCTCTTCTATTTCAGGACCAATGCACCTCTGATGACAATATGTTGAGACTAAGTAGAAAACCAATATATGGTAAATACAAACAGTCTGTAAACTGAAATGTTGTATAGAGTGTAACACCGGGGCACAAATACTACAAAATCATGCCAAGCAGGATCTCCAGGATTATTGAGGGGAACGTTCCACCATGCAGACAGTGTCAGCTGCTGCTCTGGGATGGTGCATAGTCAGTACAAGGCCAGATGGGTCAGGGCACAGGTTTGAAAAGGATTATTATCATTGCCATGGCCACCATCAGCTCTGTGTGTTCACTGCCCATATATTCAGCCATGGAGAGTTTTAAAGACTTGGGACTTGCTGACAATTGGGGACAATGATCATTTCTTTCTGGCTCACAAGTGGAGTCATATCCTGCAGCTTCCCTGTGCTCACCTAGTTACAGATGGAAAAATCCTAACATATTTCAATCCATGGGTAGAGGCCTATACCTAGGAAGTTGTCTTTTTGTTATAGAAAACAAAAGTGTAGTAAAATAATAAATGCAACAGGTGAGGGTTTGCCACACCTCTCCTCTTTTGAGAGTAGAACTTTGCTTTTTGGAACCAAATGCCCATCCAAGTTTTCTCTAAAACAAACAAACAAACAAACAAACAAACAAACAAAAAACAGTCCCCTGCTGATCAGACTTCTCAAGCAAAGTAATGACTAGTATGGATAGTGGGTTAAAAACTCCTATATAGTTCCAGCTCACACTTTGACAGCATCCCTTAATTGTTCTCACCTTGTACACAATAGCAAAGATTGCTTGATGTGATAGGAAAAAAATAAAAGCCAGGCATACCAGGGTTCCAACTTGCCTTAATTAACAGTCCACCATAATAGTTGCTAGCCAAGCCACATTTGTTTAAATGTTTTCTTCTGCTGGTTTTCAAAACAGTTAATTGAAAGTAGAACTAAAAAGGAATGGGAATGTCACTTCTTTAGAATATTTCATGATTAGCCCAGGCTTTAGAATAAGGCCACCAGTGGCACTGGAGTGTTGGAGGAGAGAACTCTGACCTTTGCTGAATCAGTGCAAGTCCATTCCAGAGGTCTGAGGATGTCCGGAGAAAGGACTTCCCACAGGAATCACAACTGAAAACCGTAATGTGAATTATGACATAGCTCATCTGCAAAGTATTTCATGTGAAGACTTTAATGAATCACATGATGGAATGCCGGGCAGAAAAAGACAACTGAAATCCTGGGACTAATTTGGGTGAAACTGAGAACAGAGTATCCTTGCAAAGTTGGGGTGGGGGTGGGGCAGCTGCTCTACTGTCCCTCTGGGTGTCAGGTTGACAAACCCAAAAGCTTTCTTAAAACACTGTAACTGAGGGAGACCAAGTAGTAACAATCTTTAGAAAAATACAGATAGAAGCAGTATGTATGTTTTCATAGTAATCTTGGCGAAGTCTGGGAACTCGGCTCTAAAGCAAGGCATTATTTCAGAAACAAGGCGAGAAATCTCGTAGCAGCAGACACTCCACATATTTTAGTTGATACCAAATGAAGAAACAGGAGGATAAAAGGAGAGGAGGTACTTTGAACCAAATGCTCCCTCACCAAATGCATAGTTCACTTCGGAAGTATTCCCTGTGGTACGTGGGAGGTAAACTTTCTCATACTATACAGTAATGCTTTTAAATAACAAGGAGCTACGTGATGGATGTCTGTGCTGAAAGGGAGGGAGGAGAAATGGGGCTCATGTTATCTTTCGATTGACAAGACGATGCTGGAGGATGTTCTTTGGAGAGTCATAGCTGTAGAAGTCTCTTTTAATCTAGAACTTTCTCAACCTACTGTCTGAGCCTGGCTTCTGGGGACATATGGAGGAAGGCCAGGTGTCTTGGCTCACACATCTCTTTTCTGACCACTTTTCATTCCGGTCAGAGTTTCTTGGGAATAGCCACCTTTAGTAAAGTCTAATAAATGACAATTATACATGTTTCCTCCATTTGGGCTCTAATTACTTGACTGAATCAATGTTGAAAAGAATTAGCAGGACTTGTGGAATGGAATAATAATTTTTTCTTTACTCCTGAGGTAATCTGGAAGCATTTTCCAGACTGCATTTGAAGAAACCTATATTCCCTCAGCTTTCCAAGGCTGTTGGACCTGGCATTGAATGGTTTTTGTCAGATCATTTTATGCTCACAAAACTCTTCAAATAATATGATTTCAATAAAGATTTCAAGGCAATACATTAAGAGTTGATTTGCATCCCTTCACCCTTTCGGAATAAAACACTTAAGCCTCAGGTTTCACTGTATTTTAATCAGGACTACACAAATCAATGCCTATTAAGAAAATTATAAGCTCCATATTATAGGTCCCTAGTCAATAATTCTTATTAGGTCGCCACCTAATAATGTTCACTAAAGACATTATAACAAAATCAGGGGTCAAATTTCTAAACTTTTCAAAACCCATAATAGAAAGGCCATATATATTTGCCAAACACCTCTGAGCTGAGTGTTTGTTACTGTGTTTAATACAAAGCAACAGTAAAAATATTCTCATGGGCAGCCCACAAGGCTGGGGGTGATGGCTCTGTCCTCCAATTGTAAAGCTCATGTTACAAGACATGTAGAAGGAAAGGGGAGTTGACTAGACACTTGGTTCCCTGGGGGAATTTCTGGGTCCATTGCAAAGCTGCCAAGCTCTAGCTCCCTTTAGTGATGTGTGAGAACTGTGGTGACTTGGGGTCAGGCCCATGCCCAGTGGGTGGAAAGAAGTCCTAGATCTCTGCTCAGTAACTTGTGAGGATGCTATGTAGATGCTCCAAGTTACTGATGCTGTAGCAGAATCTGCAAGTCTAGACTTACTAGAAAAGAAATTGCACTGTGAACAATGCACAGAATTACCAGATAAAAATATTTTTGACTTGCTAAATCTGGTAACCAGAACCTATTTGAGGACCACATGGCATAACCCCAGGGGACCTGCAGTGGTCCCTGTGGCAATCTTAGCCCTGAGAGGGCCAAGATTGTTTGCATTTTCAGCCTAACTAAGTGATTGGGAGTCAAGGACATCTCTATCAATATGACTCCCACAATGTAAATAGTTGTTCCACAAAATGAAATTCTTATCCAGAAAGATATATATATATATATATATATATATATATATATATATTTCCTATATCCAAACAGCAGACTGATATAACAGCACTCCTTATTAGGATATTATGGTTTGACCAGGAAACTGCTTATTTTTAAAATAACCGTCACTTTACCAAGACGATAAAAAGGCTTACTTGTCTTGAAATATCCCACTGATGGAGATCCTGAGCAGATTCTCAAACCCTTTAATATCTGCTTCTTCTTTGATATACAAGGGTATTAGGGTGTGCTTCTACTGTGGAAGTGGGTAGTGACACTACCACTACTACTAAGGATCAGCCAAACTATTGGAGCCATAGAATATTTTGATGTTACGGTCACTACTTCTACTAGGTTAAATTCCCTTCATAACATTCATCAAGATCTAGCATTAGGTTACAGAATATACCATTTATTGTTTTAATTCCCTTCCCCAGCTGTTTGAGTGTTAAAGTTGTGGTTGGAGAAAATATGAGTCAGGGAAGCAAGAACTTTAGCAAGGTAAACACAAGAGGATGCAGGGCTCAGCCTTTGTTTCTAAGCTCTCCAATGTGGTGGATATGGGAACACATTGTGTTTTTCCAGAAACCATCAGAGGCATTGACATTGGAAGGATACTATGCTATCTCCTGTCCTTTCTAAGACATGCAATAAACCTGAAAACTCAAGAAAGTTAGTGTGGTAAATTCCAACATAATTTGCCTCCAAATAAATTAATGCATGCAACGTTTTCCAATTCTCAGCAGTCATATCTTCATATTCTCTAATACATTCCAAAATACAATTGGTTTATAAACCAGGCTATGAAACACAGGGTCTAAGTGTTTAACTGATGACTCAGCAGTTAAGATTAAGCTTGCTGTGCTTTTAGGAGACCTGAGTTTGGTTCCAACACCCATATTGGGTAGTTCACAACCATCTATAAGTCTAGTTCTAGGGGACCCAACACTCTCTTCTGGTCTCCATGGGTTCTTGCACATATGAGGTGCATATAAAATCATGTATACATATTCACATAATCAATAAATCTTTAAAAAAGTTGATAGCACATAATAGTAGTAGTATTACTAGCATTTTATTTTGAAACAAGATTTTGCTATATAGTGCTGGCTGACTTTGAACATTTAATCCATCTGTCTTAGTGCCCTGAGTACTGAGATTTCAAGTGTGTGTCCCCTTCTCCAATTAATACAGTCATTAATATTATTGTTAGACATTCTGCTATGTGTCAGGTGTCAATCAGAGGCCTTAGACACTTCACTGCCAAACCCTAGGAGGCCTGCAGTGACTACTGCTCCTAGCCATATGAGACTCTTAGAAGACCAAGGATCACAGAAGGAAGTCATGTGTTGAAATTTACATAAGAACGTGCTCTTCATTCTTGATTTCCTCATCCAACAAAGTCAAAGATAAAATCTTTGATTTTTGACATGTTCTCAGTACTTTCTGTATCTGTCATATAAGACATAGATCACAAGTATCAGCAAAAATCATTTGCAGTCTCTGTTTAAGAATCAAGAGTTTCATGGCACTTATCTAAAAATTCAAGTTAAATTTGACATGTTCAGATATTGATGTTGGCCTCTGTGCCTTAGCCATGATTTTGACATTACTGTGAGAACTACCAATGGAATCTAAAGCTTGTGTAACTCTTCATTGAAGAGACCATGTCTCTTCAATGTGAATAGAAATCCACAATAACCCAGTTAGCAGGAATAAGGAAGATGGAGAGAACATTTTAGGTCAGATACAAAATCCTAAACTGGCAAATGAATGAAGATTTGGAGAACTCAAGTCCATCTGTGTGCTGGCTGACGCAAGTGACAAAGTTGAGTGTCCCCAGTTTTTTACAAGACATGGACAAGGATGTGCAAACAAAGCTGGTGATCATTCTAGAGATAGCCCGTCATCAGCAGAATTGCCTTCTTTGTGGTAGGTCAACAAGACCATCGTTTTCTATCTTTATCCCGAATCTCCATTTCATTTACCATGGAAAGGATGATTACACATCAGCCAAAGGAACAGTATGTATGTATGAGCTGGGACTGCTTCCCTGTGGCCATCCAGATACTCCAAAGTCAAACACCTGGGTGGCAGATGTGTCCAGCTGTAACAGACCCTGTCAGAACAGCTGCACACAAGGCGACTGAGTCGGGAGGGAGGAGGGAACCCGGATATATTAACAAGACGGGCAGGCAGTGCTCTGGAGTAATCAAGCATGCTTTCCCAAACTTCATGGAATCTCAGGACCTTGAGATGTTTGGGAATCAGCCCTGGAGTGATGGATACTAGTTTTGTTCCTCAGTTTAATCAGGCAGATGCAGAGGCTGGAAAAGCCATCTCCTGTCATTGACAGACAGCTCTCAAACACATGCTTGGCAGCCCATGGAACTTTCCTCAGGGTTCCTCCAATAGTCTGTCCTGGGAAGGTTTCCTGAGGTGGGCTGGGGGGCATGAAGGGGCCTTGACTTTTGATTGACTACAATCACTTTTGATTGTAGTAAGCAAAGTCTACACCTAAGGGCTCACAAGACAGCCCTTAGGAATGAATAGGATGCCTCTTCCCTCAACTCCAATCTTCTTCCATTTCACAACAGATCCCCTAGTGTATCTGGGGCTGAGGAGACATTAAAAAAAAAAAACAAAATAAATGAAGGAATAAGCAAATCTAGGGCAGTCCAGCCATGAGGCAGTTAATCAGCTTCCTTACATGCTTTCTTCTGGGAGAAGAGTTGGAAACACAGTTGTTACCAGCATTCTTTCTCCCAGAGTTTCCTGGCACCCCCTGGCTCCCCTCCATTCCCTCAACTAAAGCATTCCAGGCCTCTGGCCTCCGGGAAGGGAAGACACAGAGAAACTCAGAGGCCAAAGGAATAAAATCTAGGGTTTTGAGTCTTTCAAGCTGAGGCACTAAGGACCTCAGGACAGGAGAGCAAATGGAAGTTCTACTTGGGCCCCTCTGGTATTCTCCAACCAACCAACCTCTAGCCCTGATGAGATTTCTGGGCACGAATGATGACTTGAGCTGGAAAGGAAGAATTCTAAGTGTAGGTAAGACACTGGCAGACCTGAGAGACAGATGTGTGTCATTTTGTGGCCACTTTCTACCCTACCCCGAGACAGTGTTACCTGAGTAGAGGCAAGCACTAGGAACTCACACTCATTTATCAGTGCTGTAAGGCAACAACATCCCTAGGCTTCCTCTTCATCATCTTTGCTATTGATGGACAGGAGACAGTGTTCCAGAACCCCTAAGAGACAACTCAGCAGGAGGTGGGTCCTTGCACAGAAGGCTTGTCATGATGAGGCCCCAGAAGTGCCAAGTGACTCCAAGGTGACTGTCCCTAGAATGAGGAGGCCATGTCACTGAAACAACAGATCCAACAGCTTAAACCATGTCCACTACTGATGATGTTTCCATGGAAACTAAGCCTTTTTTAGAGGACATCAATCTTCAAAAGAAGAAAGGATTGTAGGCATCCAACTATTATAAGAGGTGATTTTGAGAGAATGGAGTTTTCTCAGAGCCCCACTGTAATGACTGACACTTTTTATCTATCCATGAACCACCTGACCACTGTGTAACATAGCCTCAGCGATATTCGATGTTTTTCAACCATTCCCGGATGTTCCATGAGAGGGGGAACAAATCTTACAATGTCACTATGCTCTGCAAATTTAGCACTTTCTTCTTTTTACTAAAATAACAATTCTACCAATTCTTTGAGAACTTCATGTATATAGCAGATCACATACCTTGATCACAGTCATCCCCCACTGCTCACTTTCTTAGTTATCATCTATATCTGTTTCCTTTTGGTAATACATTAATAGATAGTGCTAAGAGTTTGTAAGAATAAAGAGTTCTTATAGCAGTGGTTCTCAACCTGTGGGTTGTGACCCCTCTGGGGGTTGAATAACCTTTTGTAGGGCTTACGTATCAGATATTTATATTATGATTTCTAACAGTAGTAAAATTACATTATGGAGTAGCAACAAAAATAATTTTATGGTTAGGGGTCACCACACCATGAGGAATGTGTTAAAAAGTCACAGCATCAGGAAGGTTGAGAACCACTGCCCTAGACTCTTCAAAGGTAGACACTGATCTTATCACCTCTGTTTTTCAATTGAGGACTTGGAAGTGTCTTAAGGGTTGAGTTTGAGGATGGATGATTGATGCTTCCCATCTGCAAGGCTTCTTAGGGAGAAGTGGACCTGGACACAGGGGTGCAAGAGATAATAAAGCACTAGCCCCTCTGACTAGAAACAACATTCACTAAGTGCCCACCATGGGCAAGTCAGAGCTGACTGAATCATCATACTTAACTACTTGCCAATCCTCGGGGGGGGGGGGAGATAATTTCCTCATTTTAAAGAAATGGTGGAGGATTGGGAAACACAGGAAGACCTGAGTTCGGATCCCCATCTGAGTATAGCAGCCATGTTTGCATCCCCTAGTGCTAGGCAATGGAAACAGAGAAATCTAGAGCTTGTTGGTCAGCAAGTCTAGCCCATCAGTGAGCTTCAGGTTTAGTCAAAGATTCTGTCTCAAAACAAAAAACAATGGGAGTAATGAGAGAAGACTTTTGGTGACATATTCTATAATCTCTACATGAGTACCTCCATACATGTGCATATACCCACACAGACATATACCTACAACTCTCTCTCTCTCTCTCTCTCTCTCTCTCTCTCTCTCTCTCTTTCTCTCTCTCTCTTTCTTTCTCTCTCCCCTCTCAAACAAAAGGTAGAAGATCACTGAGTGACTTAATCAGGATCCTGAAGGTCCAAGGACTTGGTGGAACTAGGAATTGAGCCATGAACCTGACTCTGAAATTGGCTACTCATTTTTTCCTATTCCTTTGGTTCACAATGGGGTTTGCATCACCCCCTAGGAAGCTGGTTTGGAACTCTGTAGTGATGCTCTGATTATCAGTGTCTAGATGTCCCACAATCCATAGGTCAGTCCCTCATAACAAATGGTTCTATGTATCTCATGGCTTCAAGCACACTGCCTGGATCCAATGCTTAGCCTTTAACCAACTCTGATTCACATCCAGAAACAAAGCATCTTTAGAAGTTTAGCTGTGGTCCTATGTGTGAGCAAGAACCAGGTCTGTTTTTCTTTATATATAGGCTTACTATCAAGGGTGTGATGGACGCAGAGCAGTCATTGTGTTAGAGAGCTTCTATCTCAGAGTGGAGGAATGGCTTCTGGCTACTCCATTCTGCCATCTCCTGCTATATAATGCCTAAGATATTTACATATTAATACATCCACTATAAGTTATTATTTGTGTATTTCTTATAAAGATACCATAGTTGGGATGTTTTGTAGATTACTTCTGGTAGCATATTGGGAAGTAGTTATATTTTATGTAAGTCATCTTGAAATGTAGCCAACATATTCCATATTAAAGAAGGGAAGGATATTGAATGGGATATGATCGGGAACTGCCCTGACTTCAGTGTCCCCTCTACCTCTGTGCCCAGTGCACATCCTAACTTTTGTGTCCTTGCTCCTTCTTGCCTGTAGCTCACCCTGCTGGTCCTGGCACCTCACATGCTGGCATGTTTCTTCTGTGCTTCTCTTTTATTTCTCTCGATTCTGATCAAGGTATCAGAGGCCCAGCTGAGCTGATGATAACTGCTGTTATCGGAGGCACAGCTGAGCTGATGATAACTGTCTAATCTCAGAGCTCAGAGGATCCCTTCAGTGCTTAGAGAACCCCCAGAAGAGTGAGGGGACTTCTTCCTTGGGGGCTGCATCACAGTAGAGAGGGAGCTGAGGAGTTTAGCCCTGCTGTGGCACATTTGACCCTATCAGACAGCTTTGCCTCTGGATGACTGGCAGACTGGGGATGGGTACAGAGCCTTGCAAACTCTCTCTTTCCTAAAGCATCTTAGTTACTATTGTCCGCACTTTGGTCACTGCCGTGGGAGATGAGGGGGAGGGGATGCTTTGCAGTTTCATGGCATCCACCAGCTCCTTGAAATAAGGAGGGTGACTGAGAGCAAAGGAGCTAGTCAGCAAGGAGCAGAACCTCCAGTAGATTAAAAGGGGCCTTTGTAGTGGCTACGTCTGTACATTAAAATGAATCTCTCCTAGCACTAAACAACATCTACATTCATTTGGGCCAGGGCCACACTCAGAATTTGAGAAATCTGACAAACATTGCTTCAGCATGTTAAAGTCTTCCAGCTCACAACAAGACAAGAAAGTGACTCTTGCCGCCGTGCAGAAACACCCCTGCTTCCCCATTTTCACTCCTGACTCCCATTTTCCTGCTTCACTTGAAAGAAAAAGATTTTGCCCTTTTTTCAGGTGCCAACCTCTCAGTGGAGCCCTGAAACGGGCAGCAAATTGACCTTGGAGGTGGTAGGCTTCAAGAAGAACTCTGTTCTTTCCCCTAGAGGAAGCCGCTGGAGACTCTGCGTGCCTGATAAAGCCTTTAATAGCTAGAGAAACACAATTTGGGGTGGCCCTCGGGTAGACTAGACATGAATAATGCCTCATAAAAATAATTACTTCTACCCAGAGTACACACGCCAGAGGAGCTTGGTGGGGGCCGTCTCCACCAAGCAAATGGAATCTTCCACCCGGGAAGCTTTCAACAGGGCAGAGTCATCTGTGGCGGGGATCATATTCACTTCTCTGGAGTGTGGCCCTCCAAAGCCAGCTCTGGGACTTTCTGAGGTCTTGGTTAAACCATGTTGGGAGGTTTGTAGGATAGCTCCTTGTAAGTGTGCAGCGTAATCATGTCTGAAATGAGCAATTGACACATCGAGGAAAGTGACAAAAGGATGCTGACTCTAGGGCAATCGTGTAGCTGTGGCATAGACAGGTAATGAGTGAAGCCAAAAATTGGAATGCGCCGTTGATCCCAGCTTATTTCATAAGCTAGCAGCTAGAGATATGCAAAGGTCAGCAGCTCACTGGAAAGGCTCCAGAGATAGCTCTAACTCATAGCTGGATGGGAAAACATAGCATGTTGCTATCTGAGAACATATATTCCATTATTTGGAGGGCAGAGTGCCCCTTCATGCTTATGAACACCCCACCATTTCCTTTAGGAAATGATATGCCTAAAGTTTCAGTTCATGAGGTCTATTGTAGAGTTAACTCTTTATCCCAAAGGCACAGGGAATTATCTTTCCTTCTTCTGCCCCTGATGGGCACTGACCTGAGCTATGCTGATGAGAATCGGCTCTAAGACTCTCAGTTGAAACTTTGGGGCATAAAAAAGAGCTCTTCTTTCCAGTGACTTTTGCTGAGCTGGTCTAAGGGGGCCACTAAATGAAGAGGGTCTGCTGAGAACATGGCTGACACAAAGAAGAGTGAAACAAGAAACTGGGGGCCTTGGTGACTTCTGCTGCATCCTAAATCCAAATGTACTGGAAACTAGATAAAGCTTTGAATTTTGGTTTTGTTTTACTTATGTGACACAGGGTCCACCTATTTCAGATGGCCAAATAATTACTTCCTATTTCCTTACAATGTACTGATATTTGCTTAAACTAATTTGGACTTGATTTCTGTTGTCTGCAGCAGATAGCATTCTGACATTCTTGGCTGTGGTCTAGGTCTGTGGCTTCTCCTCACAGGAGAAGAGCCAATGTGATAGCTGATGACAGGTGAGGTATGGTGGCATGCCATCTTTCCTAATTCATGGCAAGTGTCGTCCATGAATACTGGAGCACCTTTCTAGGCAGCCTCAGTACCTTCCCAATGCAGAGCACCAGAAGACCATGGTGCCATCAATGAACCAAGTTGGCTGAGCACACAGTGTTTCATAAGGCACAACCTTTTCAGGAACACGTTGCCTTTGCATCCACCAGCATGATGTGTATGGGCTCTTTCTCTGCTTTAAGTAACTCAGTGAAGAGGGCAAGCATTGGACTGGAGAGATGGCTCAGCAGTTAAGAGCACTTGTTGCTTTTTTCAGAGGACCCAGGTTTGATTCCCAGCACTAACATGGTGGCTCACAACCATCTATTACTCCCATTCCAGGAGATCTAAAGCCCTCTTCTGGCCTCCAGGGAAACTAGGCATTCACATGCTACACAGATACACATGCAGGCAAAGCACCCATACTCATAAAACAAGAACAAATAAATCTTTTTAAAAGAGTCAAACATGTATATTCCCAAGAAGGCCTGGTTGCTAAACCTTGCCATGATAATGGCTAGAAATCTACCACTTTTTGAAAAGTAGATAATGAGGTGGTACATTAAGGAACCACTTGCTGTCACGACTTTCATGAGTTACCCTCAATTGACCATACACCCAAGCTTTTCCAGATACAAAGGTTCTTACTTTCTTTCCTTGGCAAGAAAGCCAAGGGCATGAGTGACGGGTAGTGGAGGAACACGGATAAATGCTTTTGTAACTTGGGGTCATAGGCAGTGAATACTCAGTGGGTGGTATTCAACTGGACCTTACCATCTTCTCCATAGGTGGTCTGCCTTGCGTTGAAGAAGAGAGGCCAGGCTTTCATTCCCCAGAACCATCCCATGTGTGGCTCCCGAGTAGAGCTTGCCAATGAGAGTTTAGTGCTAACTTTAGAAGGCATCAAAGAGATTGAGACTATGTTGCTCTGGGGGCAGTACAGACAGATGTGTTGGCAGATGTGTGATCTAAAGGTTTAAAGGAACTCTCCATTATGTTCTTGAGAACTACCTGTACAGATTCTTCAAACCCACCTCCCATCATCATTCAGTGATTGTGAAAGCTCCTTATTCCCTGTTCAAAAATGAGTGTGCTTGGAACACAGAACAGTGTCTGTTCCAAGGCTCAGGGCCTGAGTGACAGAGTCTGCACTTCTTGCTTTCATTGGGTAACACCACACCAAAGAGTCCTTAATATTCTGCCAAGTCTCAGCTATCTCCACACTGTAATTCAACCGTTTGCAGTGCCAGGCCATCGTGGAGATCCCCATAAGCATAATGCTGTGGATCTGAACGACTATCCTATAGGCATTATGTTAGATGTCCCCCTCCAACACCATCCCAGCCCCCTCAACAACAGGATCCCAGCCACATCCTGGAACTTCTTTTTCCCTGCCTGGCTACAGTCTCTGGTGCTTCTTGCTTTCTCTTAGCATTGCACGAGCACTTGAAAGATGAACGCACCCCTTCCCATTCCATAATCTACTGAAAAAGCCAAGAGGCAGCACAGAACTATTGTGGGCTTGGGAACAGAGTCCAGCATTCCCACTTACCGGCCACGGAAGGAATTTGGGCAAGTTATTTAATATCCCTCATCTCAATTTTAAAGCTCAGATGATAAAGTCAGATCAAGCAGAGTGTCTGGCACACAGTAAAAGCCCAGTAATGGTTATCTTTGGTATTATAGCATTTTCTCAGAATGCAAGATCACTTTCCTTCAGGGTTTCCAGAAAAGAATAATGAGGACCCTTCACTTTGCCAGAGTCAGTAATCTCTTCTTCCAAACCCAGAGCCATGTTCTCAGATCCATGAAGGCCTCTAAGAACTATATCTCATTGGCTCACCCCACTGTCTCTCACCAGCTGCTCCAATAACAACAAGCCACTTCAATCCTCTTGACATTGTTAGAGCTCACAGCAGCCAACAGCAATGCATAGCTCCCTGCCTAAGGCTGTCCAGGTAACTAGTCATCTGTGATGGACTCTGGTCACAGGCAGATCATATTTCATGCTGCTTATCCGTTTTTGTCTACAGAGTCCTGGAACTGCAGATAAATATCTCTAGCATTGGAACTCTGTGCCCCCAGAATAATCTCAGCCCAGGACTAAACAATAAACAACCACTACTTCCCACACTGCATTTCTTGCTTTTTATGTCTTCCTGTGTTTCAAGTGTTTATGGAAGGAAGAGATGCTCTTCATCTAGTTGGGAGGAGAGCAAAGCAGAGTGCTTTTGCAAAACACATGCTCCCTGCCATTCCCACAAAGGTGCTCCATCCCCCATCATGTGACATCTATGCTGACAAGCCTCCTTCACCTTGTTGGTACATCTGCTTTACAGTTTTTCCAAACCCGCAGGAGAGTTATTATGAAGAGGCCCCATTTTCTGCTCTTAATGGTTCCCACACCATATCTACTCTTTGCTCCTCTCCCTCTATTATTATGCTCTTGCAAATGAGGGCCTTCAGAGCTGAGGACCCAGTGAAAGGTGTGGCAGCTTACATGCTCCTAGGGGCTTAAATTCTGTTAAGAGGCACAGAAACTAAGCAGCCAATGAGATCTGTGAGTGGTTGGAAAGATGTGGGTGTACCAGATAATATGTGAGCATGAAAAGGGAACCTCTGAGCAAGTGCGAGCTCATGGACCCCAGTCTGACAGCTGGGGAACAAGCATAGGACCAAACCAGGCCCCTTGAATGTGGGTGTCATTTGGGGGACTTGGGCAGTTTATGGAGCCTCTGGCAATGGAACCAGTATTTATCCCTAGTGCACAAATGGGAAAGCCCATTTCCCTATGGAGGGATACTCTCTCAGCCTAGATACATGGGGTAGGGCCTAGGTCCTGCCCCAAATGCTATGACAGACTTTGATGAACTCCCATGGGAGGCCTCACCCTCCCTGAAAAGTGGATGGGGGTAGGATGGGGGGTTGTTGGGGGTAATGAGAGGAAGGGAGGAAGAGGGAACTGGGATTGGAATGTAAAATAAGATTGTTTTTAATTTAAATAAAAATTAATTTTAAAAAGAAAGAAAAGGGAACCTCAGCAAACTCCTGAGGACCACGGGGTAGTGGCTTTTAATCTGAAGCCTGGAACTGCAGGATGAGCCTTGACAGGCAAGGCCTTAATATCCACAGGAGAGCTGTGCCCCTCAGGAGGATGGTGGCAGAATCTGAAATTTTCAATAAAGCACTTAAACAGGAAGTGTCTTTTCTTCATCTTAGAATCAAGGGAACTTAAAATGGGACTGGGGACACATTTTTTTTTTGGTGTTGGGAATGACCTAGGTGGCTATGGTAAAGGATACTGTGTGGAGCAGGGGTGGGAAAGAACCAGGTTCCCCATTCTAGTTGATGTCCCTCCATCGCCATGGTGCCAAGATTCTTCCCAACTTTGCTTTGTTGCCTACTGACTTCCAGGTAAAGTAGCTCTTCCATGTGCTGCAAATTCCTTTATGTTCATGTGTGACCCCACCATTTCATAGCCCCAGCACACCTGCAGCTAGGAGGAAGGGGGAAGGGCTCTAGATTCCAGAGCAGCAGTAGGGAAGCTCTATATAGCTACAACTGAAGTTGGTGGGAGAATAGGGGAGGAGGTCCTGGATCATGGCTCTAAAGGGCAGAGGTGGGAAATAGCTTGTCTTAGATTGTAGTCAGGATAGACTGGCTAGACTCCAGGCCTCCTGAGAGACTCTGGTCCTCAGCACACACTCTAAAATTCATACTGCAGAGACAATGCAAAGCAACTAGGAGAAAGAGAGAGGCACAGGTGGGCTTCAGTTGGGGAGAGAAGGCATTTGGAGACAGGGACAACTGGCCACACTGGCCATTTTCAAGACGAAGTATCAGAATGATACTCCAAGAACAAGATCCACGGAGAATTCTAGTCACTGGAGTAGATAGGCAAAGAGGGAACATTAGCAGCCCTGTTTTCCACATCCCAAATGTTAGAAGAGATGGTGTTAAAAGTGTCCCTGTCTAGAAAAGGCAGGAAAAGGGTTGGGAAGGAAAGCAATTTCTAGCATCCTGACAGATGAGAATTCCTAGGCTCCTGCACCCTGCCAGCTTCTAGGCTTATATCCTCCAAGTAAGCCCTAGAATTACAGATGAGCTATCCCAGGTTCATCATCCCCAGAGTACCCAATAGTAACCTTTCAGTCAGCATTTTAGTCCTTAGTTTTAAATAGAATGTGGCAGTTCATGTGTGTTGACACCCTTCATTATGACAAAGACAAAAACTAACATAAAAGGAAATGAGCTAGAATAGTGCAGACAACAAGAACAAAACAAACCCTCTAACTAGAATCAATAAGCTTAGAGGGGTATTCTGTCCCCAAAACAAGATCGGGCTACTATTAAAAGGGGGAACTTAAAATAAAAGAATCAAAATATAAATTAATTTAAAAGTAGGAACATGTGGGAGGCAGAGGCAGGCGGATCTCTGTGAGTTTGAGGCCAGCCTGGTCTCCAGAGCGAGAGCCAGGATAGGCTCCAAAGCTACACAGAAACCCTGTCTCGAAAAGCAAAACAAAACAAAAAAAGTAGAAACATGAATCTGGGAAAAAAAGGAAAAACTCCCATAAAGGAAAAAAAAGAACTGGGAAATATTTGTGATTGAAAGTTATACACTTCTTATCCAAAAAGCTAGCAAGAAACTCAGTATTATAAATTAGGAGGAATTCTAAATACTAGAGACAATGGGTATATCCAGGCATAGTTTTAAGGTATGCAAAACTTTTCATATCACAGGATCTGAAAAAATAGACTGGCATTATATTTTACACATCACCCAAAATCAAAAGGACTAGAATAATGTTTACAGATTTTGAGACTGAGGAAAATAGCCTCCCCTGTCTTAGAAAACTTGGAGAATATTTACTAATGAAGTGAATGATGATGTTGGAAGGAAGGAAGAACTGGGTTCAGGACAAAGGGGACATGATACAGTAAATTAGTGATGGGAAGTCTCAGGAAGCCAGCAGCCCAGCAGGCCTAGAAAGCCTCGAGGACAACAGAGGGTACAATGGGGAAATGGCCCTCACATCATGATGAGACAGGTAGACATACCAAATGGGCAGAGTACACTAATAGAATGGAAGTATGGGCACAAAGCAATAATGCTAGTGTTTGGGAAACAGAGGCAGGAGGATTGCCTTAAGTTTAGGGATAGCCTGATCTACACAGAGAGTTCCAGGCCAAACAGAATTACACAGAGAGCCTCTATTTCAAAAACAACAAAGAGTACAGTTAGACTTTTGTGGCAGCTGACAAAACATGGGGTAAGGGGATAACTGATAAGTGGAAGAAAAACTCATCAAGTAAAGGGACAAGGGTTTTATTTTTTTTCATGCGGGGCAACATATAAAAAGAAACACACAATAGTCATTATTTCACACAGGAATATACATAAGATTATTCTATACTATAACCACTGTCTGATAAATGGAAAGTAAGAAGTAAGCTAACTCTTCATGCACTAGTGAGATGGCAAGGAGAGCTAGTGTGAAAAGTCTTTAAACCACTATAAATTAAAGGAAACAGTAACCATCATCTAAAATTAACTAGAGAGCAGCTGTGTCCATCCACTGGCCAGCAAGAAACAGGGCTGTTGAGAAAGCTGGAAGTAGTTGCCTTTAGGAAGAGACCACACGGTGGAAGTGGAGAGCCAGGGCCTACTTGTTTTCTCTGTAAGCGACATTAGTCTTATTTAACATTACAAAACCATGCTCATGTATTTGGCAATGAGAGGAAGCCAATTAGAAAGAGAAAGCATTGGGAGGTGAAAATAATGAGCAGATTCAAGCTCCTGGCACCAGCATGCAAGCCTGCTTCCTTTTCTGCTGATTTGTGTCCTGTGCCCAAAGCTGCAGGTGTGCACTGCACACCACTGCAGCTACAGTGGATGATGAAAGACTCCATGGGCTCTGAGCTTCCTCTGACTTTATCTGCCCAGAAGATGGTTCTCAGCCAGTGTGACGTCTTTCAATACATGTTCTGGAAAGCCAGGACTAAGTTATGAGCAATTGTCTCCAGAGCAATTGTCTTGCTCTGGAGAAGTCACTTGGTACACCCTACCTGAAGTTTGTATTTGACCAAAGATGTAGTTTTGCCAAATAAACAAATCCCATGAATGCCAACTGTTGCTGAGTGGGACAATTCCCAAATCATCCCAGTGAGTTTGCTGAGGAATGGCTGTCTTTGGTGTTTCACCAGGCTGAAGTTTGTCTCAGATGTGAGCAGTTTCCATTCTCACTACAGCCTGGACACCTTGACAGGCTCAGAGTTATAGAACTCCAAGGCAAGAAAGGGGTCAAATGTTTGACCTTGAAGCCTCTGTCTCAAACCCAGTCTTTGGCCTAGCATCCATTCCTCTAGAGGTCAAAGGCAAACATCTGATACCTCATAGTGTTCTACCAAGATCCCATTAGCAGGAAGAAGTTATGGCCTTCATAAAACTTGACCTTGTACTGTCCCACAAGCCGTTAAATATTATGGGTTATCTACTCTTGTCACAAAAGACAATGAGAACAATATGGGGCATTGTGTGGGGAGCAATGTTAGATATTGAAAAACCCAAATGTCATCAAGACTTTATTTACTGCTCCCCCACATAATCCCAGCTCTATAAAAATGAGGAATAATGAATGGGAGGCAGGAGCAGAAACAACAGCCAGCCAGCACTGGAGTCCTGGTGCTCTATCCTGCAGCAAGGAGTCTGCAAAAAGTGTCTATCAGGACCCATGTGTTTCTGCATGTGTAAGAATGCTCTTACACAGGGGGCTTACTTCATAACTGAGATTCTTTTTCATTTAATTCAGTCATATTAGATTATGGGCCTGATTATGATCATATCCACAAATCAGTATTTTAACAGAGTTTCCATGGAAACCCTATATGCCCCTGTTTTTTAACTTTTTTGGACAAGGCTTTGCCTGTTTAACAACTTGAACAAGTTTGAGGAGGACAACATGTTTTGTTTAAGTTACATTAACTGGGGCCAATATTTCCTAATTGCATTACCAGAAGAAACATTCGCGGCATTACTCTGTACCATGGAAAAGCTCCCCTAGCCCAGCCTTCGATTTGCTTTAATCACTGGAGAACAGGAAACATACGAGGATTGCCTTGTCTTATCACGTTTTAAATGTGTTAACTGGTTTTAAATCTACAGAATAATCTCCCTTATTAAATGACAAAGTTAGTCTTGTTAAGAGGATCGGCATTTGTAGCTATGTGCATTTATTTTGCAATATGCAAACACACAAGATCCCCTGGCTCCTGTTAGAGAGGTGAACTTATTGTGCATAAGTGAGTACCTCTTTTTTGTATATGGGTTTCAGAATGAAAACAGACTCCCCTCAATAAATATCTTCAATAATATATTAGAAGAAGGCAACAAGGGCTTTTCATAACACAATTTCATTTGTGTGTGTGTGTGTGTGTGTGTGTGTGTGTGTATGCCTCAACCTTATTCCCTTGAGACAGATCTTTCACTGAACCCAGAGCTCAGTGCTTTTCAGCTAAACTGGTTAGCCAGCAAGCTGCAGATCCTCTTGCTTTTGCATATACACACTCCACCGCCAACACTGCTGGTGTTAGAGGCTTGTGCATGGATGCTCTGGCTCTGAAATTGGGACCTCATGATTGTATAGCAGAGCTCTTGCCCACTGGGCTATCTCCCAAGTCTGATAAAACCATGTTTGTTTGTTTGGGATCTTTGTAGGTATCCAGACTTACATAGACTGTGATATTTATTTCCAACAACAGTAAGCTTTTGAGCAATGAAGCCAAGTTTTTGAAAATGTTATAGTGTATAAAGACCAGAAGAAGGACTTATGCACTCATGTATGTCACAGTTTACCCTGACAGTGCATAAAACACATAGCCTAACGTCTGTGAGATATCTACATCACTAAATGCTGTTGTGCTTACTAAAGTATCTCTGAGGAACAGTGTGCAAGTTTACAGCATTAGGCACCAAGGCAGTGATTTGAGTGAGCTGAGCTGTATTTTAACACATCAAAGTATATTGTACTACAGGGAAGCCGAATATGACTTAAAGAGACATCCCTGCTCCACTCAGACTTTCTGAAGTCTTCTCTGAGGAATAAGTAGAAAACAGCTACAGTCTCCCAAGGCTACATCTTGCTATTTAAAATGCATATGTGTATGCTGGATTGTCCATTTCGAGGTAAGTACATTTTGCTGGGATGTACATCAGCAAATGGAGACTGGAAATCTCTGTGGTGATTGTGGCTCCTTCCTGTCCACAGATGTCTGTCGCCCAGTGGGATGACTTCAGGCTGAACTCTGGCCTCTCTGTCTTCTGTTTCTCCCTTTGAGATACCTGTCTACTCAGATCTCAGTCCTGGCATCTGTCCCTGTGCAGGAAGACCTCGGATTCCTCCATGTGAAGGACACAGTTTCTACTTCACCTCCTTTCTAGGCTATGCTCTATGGAGGAATCTGGATGTCCAAGGTATACAGGGGCCTTTTTCTTAGGGTTGTCCAAACAATCAGCTGGGCTGAAGGGCAAGAAGCTAAATGCCTTGCCTTTCTTGCTACTGTTGGCAGATCAAAGGGAGTGCTTTCCTTCCTGTCCAGTAACAGAAAGAGGTCACATGAGCCTGCAGGGCAGCTTCTGAACAGGGGAGCCACCATAACCAATGTGTCCAAGATGTGATTGATAATACCACATAGGAATGGACCACATTGGCTCTAATTGCCTCAACCAGTGTCCCCTTTCCTCAACTCTGGTCCTGCAATGGTCTCCACAATGCTATAGGAAACAGACAGCAACCCTTCTCTTGTTTTTATGGCTGTGGCCTATAAGCAATGGCCCCTGGAAGCTGGCAATGGTGGTCTGCTTCCTGTATAAACATAATAGTTCTACCAATTGGACTTCATTTGAATCTAAGTTTGGTTTAGGGTCTTTCTTTTGCTTGTGACTAAATACAAGGGAAGGGACTGGAAGAATAAGGCAAGGTGACAGAACACAGTAGTGACAAGGCTGTGAAGTCAGACAGGATGTGAATCTAAAACCTGATTTACCACACATAAATCTGTATGCTTTGTCAAGAGAGCCAGCCTACGAAGCCTTGACACTTCTCCTATAGGATGAAATAGATAATAATTACTTCCAGGCAACACTGAAGAGAGCCATGATGGCCTCCATATACAGTACCACATGGCACAGATGGCCATTTGCAGACAGAGAACAAGCTGCTGTGGATGGACAGTACCCCATCACTGTAAGTAGAGGCTGACTCCCTCACTTCTTGGTGCCACTTCATTTTCTGACATTCTTGATCCTTTCAGATCACTATCTGCTGTGGCCACTTCATTTCTCAAGCTGATAGAGCTGGTGTGCTGGGTGACATTCAGGAAGACAGCACCTAGGAGACTCACTGCACTCATGTGGCCTCCCCTGGCAATCACTGAAACGGTCCACCTGTCCACATTTAAAAGCACAAACTGGTAGGGTTGTACTAAGGCTTTTCTAATCCTGTTTCTGAAGCAACCCTTTGGTTTCCTGTGCAAAAGCACGAACCCCAGCTTCACTTCTTTGGCAACATGCCCACAAACTGTGTCTCTCACTTGAAGGCCATTTTAAAGGAAGGGATTGACTTATTTCTATAGTTGCAAAAATATGCTAATATATTCACAAGAGTAAGGACACAAAGTTTTTACACCAAGCTCCAGAGGTCAGAGTGGGGCCAGGTAACTTTGGGCGGCTACTCCTAGGCTTCAGCTATCTGGCATCTGGCTTTGTATTAGAGACTTTAGGGACATTAAGTTCAGTCTGCTTTGGAAATGCTAAAGATAGAATTCAGAGATAGTGCTAGGACTTAGCAGGGTACCAGGGGCTGAGTGATGTCGCCTGTTTCTGTCTGGGTCATGTCTGGAACCCTGGGGCTACTGAGTGAGGCCCTGATGAGCCTACAAAGCGATTGCTGTTGACATTAATTCTTGTGTGCTTCCTACTCTGCTGGCTTTTGTGTCCACACCAACATCTGCAGGGCTCACAGGAGGGCAAGTTCTGCTCCAGCAGAGAAATTGAAGAGTTGAAGGGTCCAGAAAAGTCTGTTCTACCATACTGGACTCCAGGACATCTGGACTAAGCAGGGAAGCTCCTCTGTTACATGCTTTATGGGGGTCTTGGGATGTGAAACGTGTACTGATACTCTGTCATGCCCACAAAGTCACCATCTTCCCTCCCTCCTCCACAATGTTCACAAGACAGCAAACGCATCTAGCTAGTTACAGTTACTCAATGTTGCCAATAGTGAAGTGTTAGCCTTGCTGAAATGCCCTGTGGGGCTCCAATCCTGACCCAAACACCAGATAACAGCATTAGGGTAATGAGTGCATGAGAGAGAAAGAAAAACCTTCTAAGTCAATAATTGAGCCTGGGCTCACAAGCAGCTTCAGTCCCTCTTCCCAGGGTCCATGTGCCCCAGGCCTTCTTTTACTATTATGAGCTCAGTGGTTTCCTGAAATCCCTGGGGGTTCTGAGCCATCTCTCAGCCCAACACACATCATGTCTGTATCTATAAGGACTCTTGTCCATGACTTTCTTTGGGTGAATTTAGTCTGGTTAGAATCTCTAGGTATACCTGCCCCAGCCTCCCACATCACACCCTTGATTACATCCTTAGAATGCCATGGATCTCTTCCTCTTAGCATGGTTTCCTAGTACCATTCCCATCTGAGTACTAAGCAGGCTTGACCATGCTTAGCTTCTGATCAGATGTGAGCAGGCACAAGGTGATGTAGCTATAGCCTCTAGGCTGTACCTCTCATGCATCTGTATGATGGAGGCATCCATGTGGACTTTGCACCACTGATTCTGCTTTTGTATGTTTGGAAGTTTGTACATCTCCAAACACAAAGCTTAGCAGGGCAGGAACATTCCAGAGCTGCTCCTCTCACAAACAAATCATAGACAACTGAGGATCCAGGGCAAGGGTCCCCTTCACTCTCATATAAGGATGTTTTTACTTTTCCCAGAAACTCATAGCATCACCAAGTAGAAAAATCCTGGCTTCTATGTAATCACCCACATTGCTTCCTCGGGACGGCTCAGTAGATCTCACCTATTCAGCACCCACCCCCCAACCCCACAAGCTGTACTTCAAATGCCCTCATGGTAGAAGCAAAGGATAGAAATGTATAAACATAATCTGTCTGTTCTCTTTGGCCTCATTAGAATCACAAATGAAATGTTGACAACACATGAAGGAGCCTGCTTGTTGAACATAAATGTTTCCACTCCTATCAACCTCCAGACTCTGATAGTCATGCTGCATGATGAAAGCTAAACAGCCCCAGGGAGATGACTACATGCTCTTTCTAATTATGCAGGGATTTGGTAAGAGGGCCTCCTAGGGACCAGAACTCAGCACAATAGAGAATGACTGGGGCGGGGGTCTGAAGGAAACCCTTAACAGACTGTAGATTAAGCACACAATAGGTTACCCAATATGGGATTCCTGAATTGGATGAAAGGACATGGGTCACTTCGAATGCATCAGAATGGGAAGAGGGACTGTATGAACCCAGGCAGAGACAGAATCTTCATTTTAGTAGCATGTGTCCCACTTGAGGGTTGTGCGTGCGTGCACAGTAGTGGAGCTACTCTGATGGCCAGGCAAGCTGTAGACCATAAACAGGCAGAGATTGCAATGAATTCTAGGCAAACATACCTATATCCTTGCTTTCTAATTCCCAAAGACAGTGAACTCCACTCACAGGACCTGAACATGCCTTAGCGCTAAGTACCTTCTGAAGCAGTTGGAGCCTAATTGATGCATGTCACACAGACACAATGGAGGGGATGCTCGATAACTTAGATTGCTACTTGCCAACATGTTTTACTAAGATTTGAACAGCATTCTAAGAACTTCACTTAACCCTCCTCATGAATCTGTGGCTAGGTTTAGGTGCTGAGATTGGAGACCAAAGAAGTTAAATAACTCATTCAAGCTCAGGCCACCAGGAACTGTTAGAAGCAGCACATGAGCTCAGGCAGTCTCATCCATTGTTTATGGCTTTAATTGGTTGTTTGAGGGTTTTCTTTTTTTAACTTGAAGTTTTGTGTTATTTTAATTAGTTTATTTTATTTATAGACATCCATGTGTACCTGAATTCGTTTATGTATATGCAAATACTTGCAAAGGCCAAAAGAGAGAGAGAGAGTCGTATGCCCTGGAACTGGAGTTACAGGCAGCTCTAAGTTGCCTGCTGTGGGTGCTGAGAACTGAGCGGGCCATCTGAAAGAACAGCAGGCACTCTGAACTGCTGAGCCATCTTCCCAGGCCTCATTTTGTTTGCAATCTGAAACATGTCTCACTATACATTGGCCCTGAGTTCTTGATGCCCCTGCCTCAGCCTCCCAAGTGCTAGGATTATATGTGTCTGCTACCATGTGTGGCTGGGGAAATTGTTATGAAACAAAATGTCAGGCAGATAAGCTGGGATAACAAGAATGACTCAAGCTCAAGATGTGTGATTGGAGGGTTAGAATGTAAATGGCTCTCAAGACAACTGTTTTTCCCAATACATTTTGAATGAGTGTTTGGACAGGATAATGGGGAGGAGATTGTAAATGGAAAAGCATAAGACATGATTCACTATAGCATGGCAACATCATACCCTGAGCTGTAGTTGAAAAATATATAAAACATATAATCTATCACAGAAATCCAACTATCGTTATTATAAAAGTACAAAAGCCAATAAAAATCTACCAAGAAAAACTACATAAAGTCTTCATTTTTATGTGTAACATGAGTAACCAATCAAACATGAACATGAATTTGATTCCAATTTATATTTTTGGGGCAGGGACCAAAGTAGTCAATCAAAAGATCTAAGTAAAATGAGTCAATGTGAGGCCTTGGTGAGGCTTCCTAAGCTGCCTTGTGTCTTGATCTTTTTGTTTCTTTCATTAATGCTATGTCCACCAGCATCTGCCTGTGTTTATTGGTGAGCCACATGAGCTCACTAATTACCTTTAATCATACTTATCTGAATCCCATCTTTACCTTCACAGACATCTTGCACACAGGAAAAGTGCTGGAAGGCCACAGTTGGCGAGACATGGGCCAGGGAGTCTGTGTTTTCTCTGCTCCTGACAGTACACAGAGAATGTACCCCTAAACAGAGCTTCCAGTTTGCCCTCTTCTGCCACTGAAATTCTGTGGTTACTACTAAGAATCTGTTTCCTCCCTGGAGAAACAAAGAAGCCCTGACACACACACACACACACACACACACACACACACACACACACACACACACCTATCAACACCAACAACAAAATAACCAAACGATGTCAAAGACAAAAAAGCCTGGAAGGCAGTAGGTTCAAAGTGTATGAATTCTGATGCAATAGGTAAGGACTGGAAGACAGCAACCGTCCCACTTGTCATGGTCAGCATGCTGTGTTCTTCCTAGATCCCACAGCACCTCACTCAGTCCTGAAAAAAACAAACAAACAAACAAACAAACAAAAACGAGAAGAGCTCTCACAAATATTGTCACCACCAGCAGCATCTACACTTGTTTTAGGGAGGACTGGGAAGGTGATTCACAGCCACTATCAACCTCACTTGAATTCACAGACCCTAGTCCTTTCTGTCATTAGGTGATAAGAGACCACCTAAAGAAATTTTAAACTAAGGAAGGACACTTGGTATCTCTTAAATTTGAATTCACCTCATCCTACGAGCAAGAGAAATCACATGGTGAACACAAACTACTCCCTTCTCCTGGAGAAACTATAGGGCAGCCTCAATTCTACCCTGAACAGCCCAGAAAGGAACTTGGGCTCTCATCTCCTGATGGAGAATTTACACCTAATTCAAGCCAAAGGATGGGTGGATAAGAGGGAAAGCTGAACAAGAACATCTCTGATTTTGAAGCCAGCCAGGACTGAGTGAAGGTCCTGCCTCAAAACCCAACAAACAAACACCACTAACAGTTCTCTGACTGTCATAATATACATGTTCTCATAATCAGTGTGTTAGCCGTGAACAAGCTGGAGAACTGGGGCAGATGACTTAACTTCTCCCGTGTCTTGTTTTCTGGTTGGTCATCTACTTTTAAAATGTGATATGAACTGTAAAACCATTGTATTTGCTACTTTTCTCCTCATTGGGATCAAATCCTGACAGTAAGCAACTCGGGGGAGGAAGGGTTTACTTCAGCTTACAGTTCTTTCAAGAGGAGACAACCATCTTGGCTGAGAAAGCATGGTGGCAGGAACCTGAGGCCATAGGTCACATTGCATCCACATTCATGAAGCTAACAGCAGATGAGAAGTACATCTGAGCTACCCAGCCCACCCTGATGACTTACTTGCTCCAGGGATTCTATCTTCTAAGCATTGTTGCTTTCCAGAACAGCCTCACTGGCTTCAAATTCATGAGTCCATGAAGACATTTCATTCTTGTTGTTTGTTTCGTATTTTTGAGTCAGGGTTTTTCTGTGTAACAGCGCTAGTTGTCCTGGAACTAGCTCTGTAGTCAATAGACCAGGCTGGCTTCAAACTCACAGAGATCTGCCTGCCTCTGCCTCTGCCTCCCGAGTGCTGGGATTCAAGGCATGTGCCACCACCACCCAGCAGGACATTTCATTCTTAAACCACAATAACCACCATGTATTCGATCAACATTTAGCCTGTGAGCCCACAGAGAATGCTATAGTTTGGGCAGAAAGAAAATGGCATCAGAAGCGCACAGACTCAAAAGCTGCCATCTTGTAGTGAGAGAATGCAAATACAGTGTGGAGTACAGGCTGCAAACCGTCTCCAAAGCCCCATCTCCATGTCTTCCACAGGACACATTTCTCCCTACTGCAAGATATGGTCCATGTGATTTCTTTTATGTGTTAAGTGTTCCTGCCTAGCCTAGCCCAGGCCACATCTTTATTGTCTTCTCCCATCAGCCACCCAGTGGAAGATACCCCAAGAGGAAGAGAGTCCAGGTATATATAGAAGAAGCCTGGATCCCTGGATGAGACTGCATGGAGCCTGCTACCTGCCAGTATGAATTAGAGTATGATAGAGCAATACATATGATGCTGTTGCTTTAATCCACTGAGATCGTGGGATTACTCTGTATAATCACCAAAATGATTTTAATTAAGACTAATTTGTAGCAATATCTGACCTGTTGTGTGCAATAAATAAATAAATAAATAAATAAATAAATAAACAACAGGAGGACTGACATTAAAACATATTTTCATATCTTCTGCTGTGTATCACATAGAATAAATCCAAACAGAGAAAGGCAGCCCCAGAGACAGAGGGGAAATCAGTTGTATCTCAAACACCAAAGAGAGACCTAGAGAGAGAGAGAGATTCAAAGGGAGATAGCCCTAGAGAGAAATAGCTTCAAGAGAGAGAAAATTAGTCAGACAGAGAAAAAGAGATATTTTAGAGGAGGGAAGAGGGGGGAGGAAGGAGGGAGGGGGAAGAGACAAAGGGAGGGGGGAGGGAGGAAGTCAATGGCATTGGACTCTTTAACCAATTGGTATGGACTTACACCTAACATATCTGATCACCCAGATCATAAGGGAATGGTTTCACTCTTAGCCCCATGATTTCAAATGCCAAACTGCCTCCAGAGCCAAATGAAATTGCAGCCTGCAGGAGCCCAGGGCCTCTTCCCTACTCTCCTGGGCTGCAGCTGTCCTTGGGTCTGGCCACCTGGCCCTGGCATCAGATCACTGCAGTGTTTGATCTGGATGGGTACCCTCTGATAGAGATGAAGGAACATTTTGCCATGATTTCTCCTAAGCAGACATTAAAACTGGGAAAAAGGCTCAGGTGTATCCTAAGGCCTCATGGCAGGTGGGAAACCCTAAGCATAGAAAGAGATGTCACCTCTGGGACGTGAGAGGAGGTGAGCGCAAAGTCATGCACAGGTATCTATAGGCATTCCTCATATGCACACAGTATTTGGCCAGCCACCAGTGGACGGCACATCTGAATTTCCCAGTAGGTGAAATGGACTTAACACAGGAAACCCTTTTCCTTCCTAGATTTTAAATTACAGACCTAAACAATGCTTGTGGTGGAGATTTCAAGATATAGATAGAGAAGGATAAATACAAAAAATAAAATGTCCTTTTCTCTTAAATCACCACAGCCAACTAATTAGCAGCACTGCCAGTTGGGTGGTGACGAGCCCTTACTCACTCCATCTTCAGACAAACCCACACACATGGGTAGGGATCATTTTAGACTTAATATTTTGCTACATAAATAGGATTATACAATACATATATTCTCATTACAAATTGCTCTCCTTTACTTAATAATTTATTATAAGTCTCCTTCCAGATGGATATAATTAGTTCTAACTTGGTCTTTTTAAATAGCTGTCTAATGGTGCCTGGAAGAAAGAGCTGGTGCATGCTGGATTTCCAAACATCATCAATTTTGAGAGTTAATAATGGTTGTTGATTTATTTTTGGAGGGAAGTGAAATGTTAACTACACCAATTTATGTAAGGAAACACGCAACTTTAAATGAGGAAAAGAAAGTGTCTTTGAAGGTAGGACCATCTTGAAAGTGCAGTGTGACAAAAGTGTTGCACTGAGGTAGACATAAAGTTCCTACTGGAGAAACTGAGGTCGTGCAAGGTCTTGGTGTTAAGAGCCCCTTGCAGTGCAGGCCTCCTCTTGAGGGAATGGAGTAGGCCGGCACTGGCATCAGGCATTTCTCCTGGTTTGTTCTTTGCATGCACAGTTGTCTTGCCACCTCTTGGATCTGGCTCAGGAAGGGGTGGAGAAATCGCTGCAGGCATTAGCATGCAGGTCACGAAGCCTCACTTTGTTCTCTTGGCTGAGGTCAGATGGAATAAATCAATCAGCCTTCGCATCCAAAGTCCTTCAACGTGTCCTGGAGCCTTCCAGGCCATGTGTGCTCTGGCCCAGCTTTGAGTTGTCTGTGAGAGTCTACAGGAACAAACAGAACCAAAGAGCTCCCTGGGGCAAGCAGCTGCTCCCAGGAACCCATCTACTCTGGAGGTTCTCTGTGTTCCCAGGGCATTTGTGTTTTAGGTGGGAGCAGCCAGCGCAGACTCTTGGAAATCTAAGAACACATACTTGGAATAGAGATTCCCACTTCGAATCTCTTGCTTTGCCAGAACCATGTTATATGCTTACCATACAGAACTTCAGCTCCCTGAATTCTACAACTAGGACTCTGATCTCAGAGAGTCCACGAGCATCCTTTACAGGTATTAACACAGCACAAAGGTGGGCTTCTTCCATTAGCCAAACAGCCTGACAGTAACAGTACATGGCTTTGAGGCCCTGAAGTTCTCTGTAGGTGTCCTGGACTCCTAAGTCCAACTGTGCTGTCAATATACTCTTTTCAGACCTCTGAATCTAAGACCCAAGTTGGGTTCTGCATGACACAGCTAAACAGATCCACAACAACTGAAAGAAATACCAGAACATCAGTCTGTCCAAGTCCAGCTAGGTTAGTAAGCACAGTATGTTTCAAGTTTTTCATGCTTCTGACCAGAATGACAAGCTTTTGACATAATTGGGCCCAAATGCTTACCCAGTCCCTCCAGTTATACATAAGGAGAGAGGATGGTGGGTATGTTTTGATAGGTGGGTGGTAAGAGTTTGGGGTGAGTGACAGGTGGCATGGTGGAATAATGACAGTAATGACACAAGGGTGGAATCTAGCAGGTTTTACAAGTCATGGCTCCTGGGCCAAGGCAGCCCTTAGCCAGTTTTTGTAAATGAACTTGCACTGTGGCAGAAGCATGCAGGACTGTCCCTGGCTGATTTTGCTCTGTACTGGGAAACTGTATATATAATCTCCATAGAAACAGTGTGATACTCAATACCTAAAATACTCTATTGCCCATCAAATAAAATGATTTATGATCCCTAGGAAAGACAGAGGCACGCAGGCAGATATGTGGCATCATGGTTCTTGGACAGTCGTGAAGCTTACAGGTATCCATTTTGCTACTGTGTGTGGAAGTTACAGGCACACCAGTGATGGACATGTGTGATCAAGAAATGATTATTACATTGCATGCACATAACAATGAGGAAGAAAGGTGGGAAGGGAGGAACAGAGGAGGAAGAGCCCTTTATTTTTTCCTGGGGTGGATGTGGTCTCCACAAAGACCTTTTCTGTTAATCTCCACCTGAATTGTCTCCATTGTATCAGATGCAAAAGATGGTAAAGAGTAGGACAACAGACACAGACTGAGTAAAGAGGAATTTCCAGCAATGGCAGGACAATATTGGGTTTCATGTGCAGGCGATTCCCAACCTCCCTCAGTAACCTAACACCTCAGAGTGGTATGAGGAGCCAGGCTTCCCCCTGGAACTCTTCCAGTGAGAGCAGCTCAGAAGTCCTGGGAATATTCTCCATTGGTCATTGTAGCCTTCAAGTAGCCTTTATGAAGACACTCTGGGTAGATTTAATTCTGGACACAATCTTATAAAGCACTGAGTACCATTAGCCCCATATAGATGAGGCTTTGTGTGGGCAAGCTTAACTCAGATCTGTCTGATTCCAGAGTCCACACTCAGCTGCTTAACTATACTTCTTGGGGCCAAAGGTTTATTTTATGCAACCTCAATAAAAAATGACCTTGTCACCTGTTGCAGAAGGCCTATGGAACATTCTGGAGTAGTAAAACAAAGGCTCACTTCAGGCACTGGAAACCCATTTTGGTCAATGGTCAGGTATTTGTACATTCAAAGAGGTGGTTCCAGTCCCTTTTAGGGAAGTTCACACTACTGGCTACTGGTAAACAACCAACTTCATTGCTGTCCAGCTCCTACAGAGTCAGTTTTATATGTGAAGAGAATCGAGAAAAGGCCCTGAACCTCAGCGTTAAGGAACACAGAAAGATGAAGTATTTCACACTTCCAGAATGTCCAGAAGGTCAATTCAATGAGGGGAAAGGGGGTGGATCAAACAAGCAAGTAGCTGAGATATATTTGTGGCACTGGGGAGGAAGGACTGTAATGTCTACTGAAGGAAACCATGGCTGAGGATTTCAGGGCATGGAGACCTGTCAATATGGCTAATCTCAAAGGATGTGGGCAGAATACACCTTCGATAGCCAAAGAAGTGCACTGTGGAAACTGTGTTAGCCTCCGGCAGGCCAATTTGTTCTCATATTACACACTTGGCTGGCCGTGTTGCGAGACCCCTAAATTGGGGATCTGTTTCAGGCACACACACCCCCTCCACCCTGTGAGGGTTGACACAGCATGGTTGATAAGTCAACAGAATGCAGAAGCCACAGCCGGATTAAGAAGGCTGTTTTATTTTGGTGCCCTGGACTTCAAGCAGATTAAATAATCAAAAGGGCCGGGCCATTGGGGTCATGTTTGAATGCTACAGCTGCTCACTAAGGTCTGACCAACATTCTTTATGTGGCTTGCTGTCTGAATGGGAGAGGCAGAGGAGATCCCAGGGAGGCTGACACTGAGAAAAAAGACGGGACACAATCAAAAGATCCTCTTATGGAAAAGGACCCCAGCAGACGGAGAGAAGGGGATGGCAGGCTGCTTTAATAATTGACCTCCCAAATGCAGCAACTGTTTTCTGCAGCAGAGAAAAGCCCATGTTGGATTCTGGAAAACTGAATGGAAAGCTGGCTCCAAGTTTGCTGTGGCCTGGGTGTGTTGATCTGTAAGCACACAAGGCAGGGGTACACATTGGATGAGGGCTCTCACTGCAGAGACTGAGCCATGAAAGGTGAGCAGGAAAGAATTCCGTTCCCTTTACCCCATAAGTCACCCACTGAGAGGAGGAAGGGATCCCCTCTGAGAAGTGTCTGTGAGAAATTAATTTTCAACCTGTCTTTCTTAAAACATTGGACAGATGTGAAAAATATCTCTCAGTGGGAAGATGGATGTTTCACCATGCTGAGCATGGGGAAAGGGGCTGGAGACAAATGTGTGTAGCTGTGGTGTGGACATGCAGTTGGTTTGTCATGGGCCATTTCATAGACAACATGGTGCCTTGAGTTGGAGTTCATATATTATTCCCTTTGGGGAAGTGGGAGGTCAAGAAAAGATGAACAAACTGGCCACCATCTAAGGAAGGTGTGCCTTTTATTAATAAGCGGACTGGGTGAGGAAACTTACTCCGGAGTTTAAGAATTGGTTCCCTGTGACAAATTAACCCTTGTGGCTCAGGCAACAGTTACAGGGTCAGGTGATTTCTAATGGAAAGACACTTGGTCTTTTAAAGAAGTCATGTAGATATATGAAAAATTACAGAAAGAAAAACAAGGGCTGTAGTCTTCTGGGGGGTGCTGCAATGTTCTGTGTCTCTTGAACTATAACAAAGTAAACAACACCCATTGGAAAAGCTCTTCATTTGCTTGCCCTACAGGTGTGGGCACCAACAGCTAGACCAACAAACAAATAACCTTCTTTTGAAAGCCTTCATGTTGATAACCATTCTCAGTTTTGAATAGCATTCCGTGGCCCTGTAAATGCCTTTACAGTTCAACCAATTGCTATTGACAGATGTTTGCCATACTTAGAGATTCAAATCCCAGGAGAGGGAAGGGAGAGAGACAGCAACTTTGAAGAATTATCAAGTAGTCTTTTAAGAAAATACCAATTCTCTGAGCCTTACAATGAGACAGACCCACTCTGGATTCTGGAGAGCCCTCACTGCAGCATCCTGATATAGTCATGGTCTGCTGGGCCAGGGAGCTTTTGCAGCATCATTTGTAATAAAGAGGGCAGGGAACCCAGGCAGCTGAAATGATCCTTGGTGGAAGAGGATTGGATACTGGATTTGACATGGTCACACATGGAATATGACATACTAGTTAAAAGAAATAGAGAAGTTTTCTAAGTACCTAAGTGGATATACAGTTTTGACTAAGTAGAACAGATTGCAGAATGGGATGCACTTATGATTACATTTATGTGGCTTTCTTTTAAACCAGTACATCACCATGCAAATTCTTCCCCAACTGCTGCACCATCTTTCTCTCAAGTATTTGGCAGAGGAGTATGGCAGATAAGAATTCTCACTGATTCTGTAGACAGCATAGGTTCAAATCATGTTCTGCTAGTTACTGTTTCTGTGACCCTAGGAAGCGATTTCACCTCTCTATGCCTCTCTTTCTTCCTTTGAAATGCTGAACACAAACAAACATGTTGACAAGGTCATTAGGGTGGATTCATAAGTATAAAGCAACAGGAGTGATCCCTGCCCAGAAATGAATACTTTCTGGTCATTTGCTACTGTCCTTACTAACTACTGCAGTTTACAAAGTTCAGGATAACAATTTTGTATCTGGGTGATCATCTCCAGCAATTATGGAAATAAAAATCAGAAGGAATACGTAACCGTCTCACTCCAAACCTAAGCCAAAGACAAGCTCACAGTACTTCACAAGTCTGGAAAGATTGGGTCTTGAAGTAAGTGAAGAGAATTTGAGTATATGACATCACCTTTTACAATTTAGCTCAGTGGTAGAGCTCTTGATGAGCAAGCACAAGAACCGGGGGTTGGTCCTCAGCTTCAAGGGGTAGATCCTTAGATAATGCTAAAGGTCTCAATTGAGTGTTCAGGTGATACACCCATATTTCAACACCAGCTAGAAATGTTATGAACACTTCAGCTCTGCTATCACTTATTGAATAGCATTAAAAAAGCTGGACCTTGGCCTTAGTCATTAGTGCTTGCCTAGCACAGGCAAAGCTTCTGTGTGATCCCAGAACCATGCAAACTGATGTGGTGGCACACACCTGTAATCTCAAGATAGTAACTGCTATCTTGAACATGTCTGAAGACATAAACCAGGTAGGTCTGTGAAGGGGCCTCTGTGAGGAAAACTAAGCTGATCAGAAGAGGGTAGTCTGCCCCACTAAAGCACTGCACTTTCCAGTGAAAAGCCAGAAGACGGACAGCTGAGAGCCTATAAGGGGCTGGCACAGGTTACAGAAATAAAGATGCTTATAATACTATTTCTAATAATTTGGGGGTGGTTTTTAAAACCTTTATATAAAAAGGAACAGAGACAATCATCACAGATGGTTTTTCTCTGTAAAGACAGACAGCTGTTTGCAGGCATGCCCTAGCCAATACAGTCACCCAAGCCATATCAGATCATTTAAGTCTAAATGAATTAGAACCAAGTCAAAATTCAAAGTCAGCTCTATGGTTGCAGAAGTCACATTTTGGGAGCTTGGTAACTGTCATTACTGTAGGTGGCTAGTGACACCCATGTTGGAGGGCAGACAGAACGTTTCTACAACTATACAAATGTCACTTGGCCTGATCTACTTGGGAGAATTCATTTCAGAAGTATGAATGTAAGATCCCCTGTTACCTTTCTATCTGCCACAGCACACACATTTGGCTCTGACCTCTGAAGGACATGTGCCCCAGAATGACTTTCTCCTCAGTGTTTCATGTGATTATCAGTCTTACAGTCCCTTTTCCAAGGCCGCTGACAATGGCTGGCTCAGAGCTGGCTGCAGTGATGGGATGGTGTACTCAGTCCCATTCTGCCAAGAAGGTGAGGAGTAAGACTTCCTTTCTAGGTGGGTGGAAGGCACTACTCGCTTAGGACCATACTACATGTGAATTCCCTGGCTGGTGGTGACCTTTTCTCATACACTGGCCTCCACCACACCCTCTTCTCTTTGTCTCAGGTGCTCTTCTGCTGTTTTCCAGTGTGAGTATCCTGCTCCCAGGTGTGGGCAGCTGCCCCAAGAAATGTTTGTGTCACCCATCTTCAAACTCTGTGGACTGTGGAGGTCAGGGGCTGTCCATGGTTCCTCCTGATCTACCCCCATGGACACTAACCCTGCTCTTACAAGATAACCAGATCCACTGGCTTCCTGCTCTTGCATTTAGGTCTGTGCCACGGCTCAGCACCTTAAATTTATCGAACAACTCTCTTTCGAATCTGGCTTCAGAAGCTTTCTATGGACTTCGGCACTTGGAGGTTTTAAACCTAACCCAAAATTCCTTGCTTTCCCTGGAAAGTAGCCTTGCCCGTGCCCTGCCTGGGCTCAGGGTGCTGGATCTGTCATCTAACATCCTCAGTCTCCTGCCCACCTCCCTGGGCAAGCCTTGGGAGAACCTGACAGTGTTTTCCATGCAGCGGAACAATCTCCTCCATCTGGATCGTGCACTTCTAGAGGCCATGCCCAAGGTGAGGCTGGTACTCCTAGAGGACAACCCCTGGAAATGTGACTGCCACTTGCTGGGTCTGAAGCTCTGGCTGGAGAGATTCACCTTTGAAGGTCAGTAGTGTGTCTTTGGAATGCTGTCACCTCTTCCATCCTCCACATCTCAAGAGGGTGGAGGAAGATGCAAGAAACAGTTGTAGGCTTCTGCTCATCTCAACATGTCAGCTTCAGAATGTGGCAAGGGAGCAAGTGTCTGTTAGTTTGGAGATCGTTTCCATGTGGGTATTTATGCTCACCACAGTGTGCATGCAGATGGCATGCCCCTCTGTCTGAGAATCACACACCAAAGCATCCTTAGCTTTAATTTTCAAGTGTGATCTGATTGAGGATGTGGCTCTCACCCCTTTCTTTCCACGTCTACCTAATGGTGGCTACAAATCTTATCAAATAATACTGAAATTGGGTTCAGAAGGTCCTCTCTCTAAAGTTACTATTTCTTTAATCAGAACTCTAAATCTAAGTAAAAGGTCCTAGAACATTACAGGGAGTAAATTTTGGAAATCACTCAGTAACAACCTATAGACTAAAGTGTTGTTTGGACACAGACATACCATTTCATTTTGTACTGAATGGGTATTTTATACAATAGGGCAAGGAGAAGCAGTTGTGACAGAAACCATATAATGCACTTTATAGTCTTTGCTATCTGAACCTTGAAAGAAAAGCTTGGCAACCTCTGTTGCCAATGGGAAACAGAAACCCAGAGAAGTTTAACGACTGGCCTAAGGTTGTACAGCAGAAGCACAAGAACAGACAGCATAACTGTTGGGCCTTGGCCTTACACTCTTTCCTGAGTCCCATATTGCTTCTGGGAGTATCATTCTTTCATTCGTCTCCTTGAATGCCCTTGATGTACCAGGCGCTACTCTAGACCCAGAGAAAAAGGCAGTGAATAGGAACTGCTTAGTGTTATGAGGGTTACACTGGAAGAATAAAAAAAGATATTACATAAGATAATAGATAAAGGTATAGGTTCAGGAGCTGGAGAGATGGCTCAGAGGTTAAGAGCACTGACTGTTCTTCCAGAGGTCCTGCGTTCAATTCCCAGCAACCACATAGTGGTTCACAACCATTAGTTATGAGATCTGGTGCCTTTTCTGGTGTGCAGATACACATGGAAGCGGAATGTTGTATACTAATAAATAAATAAATAAAATCTAAAAAAAAGGTATAGGTTCAGATGGCAGTGCTAAGACAGTGAGGCAGTGTAAGTGTGAAGTTGGGAGGGAATGTGTCCCCTTTAGGATGGGAAAGAAAAGCCTCCCCAGAAATTGGCCCATAGAAGAACCAGAACCAGAAAAAGAAGATAACTGGTGGTGGGGACCACAGCATCACAGCATGCACTAAGTGTCTGTTGACTGAGTAGCCGCTTTAGTGAGAGACAGAAGAGGGGGATCTGGATGGAGATAATGCACAGCACATCTTGGGTGCCTGCCCAGTCCTTTCCCATGTGCAGAGCAGGTGCCCTGTCTGATTTTATTCTAAGGGAGGTGGGAAGTGCTGAGGAATTCTTGTCTAGGGAACAGTATGATCTGACCACTTTGTAAAATGCCACTCTGCTGACTTAGAGGGCAGAGTAAAGGCCACTAAAGAAGAGCTGGAGGGATGAAGGGGGATGTGATCTCAGTGGATCACAGAAGAGATGACAGTGGCCTAAACCAGGGCTCTAACACATGACTGGCATTTGGAACAGTGAAGTACTTGAAACTGCAGAGGGGTTGGAGGGGATGATGGACTGGGAGAAGGAGACAGCAATTATGGGAGATTCTTTTGTATTTTATTCTGTTTGGTAACTACATAAAGGGTGATGTTCTTAGCAGACAGGGATTGGGAGCAGTGGGACAGTAGTGGAGGTGCTCAACGGAAGATTTAGGAAGCTAACAAATTGAAATATTTGTCACACATTGGGGGGGCGCTTTGTTGGTGATTGTATGCATGAACCCATTGTTCAGGAAGATCTGAAAGCTGCAGATATGAATTAGAGTAAAGAAAAACAACAGCATTTGGAGGCATGGCCTAAATACAGTAAGAGCTCAAACTGGCAACATCAAATTTGGAAGTTTCTCAATACTCTAAGAACAATCAATACATTGCCAACCAGCCAATGTTGAAGTTAGTTCATAATGGCAACTATATAACTTAGGAACATCCATCTGATACATCAAAAACAAAAACAAATTCATCTGGAGGAGAGGAGGCTAGAGCCATTGCTCTCAGAGTCAAACCATAAGCATAAAACAGACCATCCCAGAAAGAGAGTTTTTATCATTTCTTAATGATAAAAACAATGTGTACATCTGAAGCAGTGTAGGCAAGGACGGCATTCTCCCATTCAGCCACAACTGGACCAATGAATGCCTTCCATTAGTTCTCAGTGCTACCAGTGGAAGTTGGAAGTACTAAGGCTCATTTTGGTCTCTTGATCCAGCAGTGCCGTTTAACTTCCCTCTATGGCAATGCTTCTCAAATATATATAGTGGCCTTTTTTCAGAGGAAGGTGAAATCAGTTCAGGGTACCATGAGCTGGTGTTCCAGCATAAAGAAAGGAAAATACAAACTAGATGCAAAGCATGGGAGACAGTCTGCTTATGCATACACTGCCTAAAATTAAGCTAATGGGCAGATGCTACCCTGAACCATCATAAACAAATACAAACACTGACAGTATTGGCCAAAGCAGGGTGATTAAAATTACAGATCACCCGACTTCAGTCATGTATGCTTAAGTCTGTTACTTACTTATGCCAGAATCCAAGGGAGTTGGGAGTGGGGTCTGCATTCCATGCAACCATTTGGGGATATAAGCCTTCTTTGGATTGTAAGGCCACTAACTTTATCACATGACATCTAAAGTCACCAAACAACACATCACAGAGAGGACCACTTTGGATTTTTTTTTTTTTACCCTGGATGGTAACATTCTTGCTTCCACTGTGTAAAATTCAGTCATATGGCCCTAAAGTGACACCCAAAAGAACTGAAAAATGTAGTATCCTGTGGACGTAAGGGAAAACGCTTTGCTTTGGTCAATATAGAACTGTCTCTCCTTGACTCAACCACACACACAGGACAGTAAATGATCATCTTTCATTCACATGTGAACCGATCCTTTCATTTGCATGGCTAACTGTGAAACTGAGCAAGCCATGGCAGTGCCATGCTGAACACTTGACACAATTTATCCATCTGAGTTCCCAGAACAATCTTGAAAAGATAATTTCATCTTTATGCCTCTCCCACTTTGCAGGAATGCAAGCAGAGGCTCAGAGTGAGTAAGGAACTTTCCAGAATTGAACAGCTAAGTTATATACAGACCTAAGATTTGAGCTCAGTTTCCTCCAAGACAAAGGTGAAGGTGTCAGGTATGGGTGACTATGGAGATTCGGAGTTGGAGCTTCTTGCTCTGTCAGTTTTTTCTAAGAGAGGGACCCTCATGCTGCAACCAGCAGATTTGTCTCTGGGGTCATAATCCCTGAGATAGTGGTGGAGTTGGGAGAAGGATCCTGGCTATGGCCACAGCTGCACAGGAGGCTACTGAGATGGTACCAGCCCCACGCCCTGCCTTCCAGCCATATCCAGTCATTCACATTAGGCATGTCCTTTGCTCTGAGTCTCACGGCTGTGGATTTTAGTGTAATTCTATAGTGGAAAGTGGATCTAGAGCAAGACTGAAATCTGCAGTGAATATACAATGTGCCACAGCCCAGGCAAACATCAGCCAGTGAAGCTGCCTGGCCCAGCAGTTGGGGTTCTCCTTGTGGAAGCCTCACTGTGCTGTGTGTGGTTGGATTAAATGCCTTTGCTCCTCCTGAGTTTCTGTCTCTCTAGCTTTCTACAGCTCCTAGCACAGGCCATCATAGCCAGGTGCAAAGGGAGGTAAGATCCCACAGAGGCATAGTCCCCATCTCAGCCCAGCTGGGTGGGGCCCTGGACTCAGCTGGAGCAGATACCTTGTCCCTCTAGCTTCATGAACACCAGTGGATCAGGAAATTCCTCTTTGGTCTTTTTGTTTTAAAAGCCAGTATGCACGCCTCAGGGGATTACTGAAGAAGCTGGGTATTGGTGGTGGTGTGTTGGTGGTGGTGGTATGGTGGTGATGGTGGGAGTATGGTCGTGTGCCATTCAATTTTAGGCAATAGTAGCAAAAGAGAGTAGGTGTTGAATTTTGTGGTCAATCACTGTGTTTCTGAGCCATGTGACAGATCTTGTATTATGGGGTGGATCTATCTATTTATAGGGCACTGACAATTCATGTTAAGCTGATTCGATAGCATGGACGGGCATACATCTCTCAAACCCTGAACTACTATGTAATGGTATGTGCTAATAGCACTGAAGTGACAACCACCATATGTGCCTTTCTGGCATTAATTTAAAAATTTCCCTATGATGTATATTGAGAATCTGCAATCTGCATTTGCAAAAGGAGTGTGCCACCCTCCCCTGGGTGAGATTTTTTTTTTTTTTTTTTTTTGGATAGCCTGGGAGAAACAAACGACCAATCCTAAGGGTCCTGCCAAGACAAGTAGGCTTTTCTGCAACTGCCATGTTCTCAAGAGATACCAGAGAGACGAAGTAGAGAGAGGGAAGTGTACTGGGGGGCTGGGTTTAGGTGTTGATTTATCCACTCATGCCCTTTGTGAATTAAAAAATAATTCTTTATAAAAGTAGATGGCGACAACTTTAAACTGTCAAGGATGTTCTGGTGGCAGAAAACCTTAAAAGTTCATTCCTGTGAAGTTGGATAGTGTACCAGTGGTCACATGTCAGGATGAAGAGGCTGAGGCCAGCACTGTAGGGAAGGATAGCTAACTATCACAGATACCCAAGGGACTCAACTACCATACAGAGACCAAAAGCCACATTGAATAATTCCTTGGAACTTTTAGCACTCAAAGTAGTAAATATCACAAGGCCAGAGAAGACAAGTTACTTAAATACCATGAACTAAACATATGGTTTAGTTCAAATGCTCAGATACATAAAACACCTCAACTATAAAGTGTTGGCAGAGACATTGGGGTCTTTTTAATTAGCACACAAACACAAGAATAGATAGTTGTTTTATGCTTTCTTTGATTTCCAGTGAGAATCTGGCAGGAAAGTTTTTTTGTGTGGTAGGGAGTGGGCAGGAAGAATGCTGGAGGTCACAATGCCTTTGGCTGTTGGACCCTCATGGTCCCTGTCAGCATGTGCCCAGTGGTCCCCTCAGCCTTTATATACTATTAAGGGAACTTGGTTTCTAATAAATTATTAGCAATAAGTAACTGTCTAGTTTGTAGCAGTCCAGGACTTTGGAACTGTCATTTCAAAGCCTTATCAGCTCCCCTTTGCTTTGTTTCTTGAAGGGGGAGTGACAGACGGTGCCATCTGCAGGCTGCCTGAACCCTGGAAGGGAAAGGATCTCCTCTCCATTCCCCATGAACTATACCAGCCCTGTCCTCTGCCTTCTCCAGACCTGGCATCCTCACCAGTTCAACAGCCTGGTGCTGCCCCTCAAGAGGCCCACAAGCCTTCTGAGTTTAACTCAGGACAGCAAGATTCACTGGAGTGTGAGGCCAAACCCAAGCCAAAGCCAGCCAACCTGCGCCATGCTGTGGCTACTGTGGTCATCACTGGGGTGGTATGTGGGATTGTATGTCTCATGATGCTGGCAGCTGCTATCTATGGCTGCACCTATGCAGCTATCACAGCCCAGTACCATGGGAGACCCTTGGCACCAACCAGTGAGTCTGAGAAGATGGGCAGCAAGGAGCCGATAGACAGTTCAGCAGCTTGAGGACCTCCATGTCAAAGTCCTTGATCACTGAGGGCCACAAGAAATATCTGAGTGGGCCTGATGTGTTTCACTGCTCTTGTCCCATGTTATGTCTTCCAAAACAACTAAGAAAAAACATGTGTCTGTTAAAAAAAAAAAAAAGGACCCAAATTTATGGGAAGAAATTTATGGTGTAGCTTTTAAATATCCTAGATAAAATAGGTATCCACATATCTTGCATCTGACAAGTTATGGTAATGAGTCTATATGCAGGGACACAAAAAAGGGAGTGGCTATCTCTTTTAGGTAACTTTCTCTGGATTAACTTGTTTCTGCAGAGCAACAAGAATGCTGACATGTGTGCCAACAGGCATTCTTGGGAGCTTTGGGGGCCACCAGTTGGAATGCCTGGGAAGAGGCCGGTGATCTTACCCGAGGGGTACTGGATGCCTCTATAATTCAAGTTCATGCTAGATTGGTGGGACCTTTAGATGTTGTGTATGTTACATATTTAGTGGAAATGTCTGCTGGTTGGGAATTTCATAGCTGGCCACAAGAGTCAGATTATATTTAATTTTCTAAATCAGAAAACCATTTGGGGCTTTCTAAGCTGCAGGAGAAGACAAGGGTTCCATGTCTGGTTAATGGGACTCAGACCTGGAGCCTGAGCAGGATTTTTTTTTTTTTTTGATGTGAAGGAACACAGAAAGAATGAGTGAACCAGAATACTGACTGGGCAGATATCACCAAAAGGCCATATCCACCAACCAACTGGAACCTTACCCTAGAACTCACAGCAGGGATGAATTTAGGTCAGGCTGAATGCTGCTTGTGTCTCTGCATCTGCACACACAATGCACAGAGGGCATGGATTTGTACAGCTACACCCACACATAAACACCCTCGGAGCAATCAGCTTACCCGCTAATGAAATGCAGCCGTGTCGGGTGGGAGCCAGTAGCTGTGATCACCACCCAGATGGTATGCTCGACACTCTGGGATAGGAAGCAAGAGGGAAGTCTGAGGGGGAGTGGGAGTTACTGGGGGATTCAAGGTGTTTGGTGGCAGACATCCTGGCTAGTGCTGAAGCAGGCCTTTAAAAAGTCCAGGTATGGCTTGCTAAGTCTACAGACTTTGTCCCGGAGAGTTGCATGCAAAGTGAATTTTTGTAAATTGAATCATCATTTTAATGCAGCAGGGGAGCTGGCTATTTAAAGGAACCTTTCATGGAATCTTTTCTGTAATGGAAATAATTGGCTCCAGATTGATGCATTTTTCAAATTTGCATTTCTATGCTAGGGTTTCTTAAAGTGGAATATACCTATACCTACTCTTGCTGTTTATACAACAGGCACTTTTTAAAATTATAACTACTTTGCACAGGAAGAGAGCACAGAGGAGTTAAAGACATGTTAAAAGCAGAAAATGACAAATATGGGGCAAGCTGTTCCTCTAGAGCCCATGACAGACATTGCTAATCAATCCCAGCACTCTTCCCAGCTGAGTCTCAAATACACCACAGATGGTTTCTTAAGACAGCACTATAGGCAACCAGAACTAATCAATTGGAGTTGGTTCAAAGGATAAAGCACATTTGCCATTCAGGGTACTGGCTCTACTTCACCCCTCAAGGCCATGTAAAAATTTGGTTTGGATCCCCAGTCGGTAGTCTACTCCCAAACTGGAACGCAAACGGGACATGCACTGTTGGGATGGACAGATGCCTAGCAAGCTATAAGCAGTGTAAGTAAACCTTGTACATCAGTGGGCTAAGGGTCCACTATCTTTTTGGAGCATCAATTTAGCTAGATAGTTTTCTTGAGAGAAGAAGTTGAAGTGTGAGTAGCTAACACTTTTCTAAATATCAAAATAAACCTAGATATATAAAATTATAAGTTTAAAAGCATAATGCATATATGAATAGAAAGTCACAGTGGAACCATTCAGATGTGCAATTAATACATATTAATGATTACAATGTGAAAAAGAATAGAACAAAAAGAGTTCTCAGGGAAGGTCCCATGGCTGCATGGACTGTCACTCACCATGACTCCTCTCCATTGTGCCAAGGTGGGCCAATTCAACCATGTGACTGAGTTCCTACTCTAAGGATGTAGCAACTACTTTCAAGCTGAAGGAAACATTTCTTTCCATTGTCCTAACTGCGCCTTTGTTGTTGTTGTTGTTTGCCAAGAATGTAATGTGAGAGGAAATTGAGAAAGTTCTTTATTCTTCATCTCCATTTGACCAAATGTTTCCCAAGCTCACACGGTTAGCAGGCATGGCGCAAACTGTTCCCATGAGCATTCCACATAGAATCCTGACACTCACCCAGGGGATATGTGAACAGCTATCACATGCCCCAAGAACTCCCAGTGCCAACAGTACATGCTTCCTCTAACAACTGATTTAAGACTGCATGTCCTGCCAATGGTTTAGAGGTACTATAGGTTAGTCTTGTCCTCAAAGATTACATAAAGGAGTTTCCAGTACACAGCACAAACCATGAATGTGGGCCCAAACCCATGCCTGTCAACATCCTAATCCCAATAGATATCCAAGTACAGATGATAACCCACGCAAAATGCTTCTAGCTTAATAGTCTTTAAGCAGAAGGATTTAAGTGATACACATGTACACCCAGATTTCTATCATTTGCCTACAGTCACCACACACAGCAGTTGGCAATGAAAATAATTACTTACTCTGAAATGTCAACAGCTTCTCAGCACAGAAAAAATATAAATCAAGTTGTTTAGATGAACAAATGTGGAGTTATCATTTGTTAATATGAGAAATGAAATGTTTTAATTGCAAAATGCACAGCACATGAAAGACGGGGCTTGCAGGGAATTCTGCAAGAACCACAAATTATCTTTCACAAGCACTGCAGCTCACGAGGGGCAATTTACAAGCGCCTCACAGATTATTTTCAGCTGTTTATTACTGCCATCCTATTCATAGATCCCCCTGTAAGAATGTCCTTCCATCACAGAGCCAGGCTGGAGGAGATGCTGAGGACAAAATTCATGCTTAGTGTTCATTGTGTCAGAGAAAGTCATCTGAAATGTCACGTTTTCATTAAAGGTAGTGTAACATTGTGGTGACAAGCAGGTGGTTTTTGCTAGGGCAGGGCATCAAGGTCACAGACGCTGCCACTTTCTGGCTTTCTGCAGTGAAATACACAGGAAAGGCATGGAAAACATGTAATGATGAGGAGTAAGATCTGGTACCAAATTAGGAGAGCTTGCACAGTTACAGCAGGTACCTCAGATCCCGCAGAAAGAATATTGTGCTCAAGATGATAACATGCCAGTAGACAAAGGTGTGAGCTCATCTTGCCTTACAAAAATATAAAGCTAAAAAGAGACCCATACCTGGGCTTCCTGCTGAAGGCTCCTGGAAATAAAATCCCATTGCTGAAGTTAACTAAGAACTACTGAAAACAGACCCTTCTGCCCCAAACTCTAAACCATTGGTTCTCAATCTGTGGGGTAACAGCCCCTTTGAAGGTCAAATGACCCTGTCACAGGGGTTACATCAGATATTTATATTACTATTCATAACAGTAGCAAAATTAGAGTCATGAATTACAGCAATGCAATAATTTAATGGTTGGGGATCACCGCAACATGAGGAACTGTATTAAAGGTTTACAGCATTAGGAAGGTTGAGAACCACTGCTCTTAATATTGAAAGAAGTGGCTAAATTGGTTTCCACAGTAATCTATCTGTATCCCATATTCATAGTTACACAGCAACCATTGGAATCCTGTAACTTCCTATGCAGATCAGGAAAGCAGTGCATCCAGTGATGGGGGAAGTACTTCTGTGTATGTTTATCTTATAGATTGCTAAAATACTGTTCGGCCAATGAGACAGCAAGTTAGATGGGACTAGGAGTCAAAGAGGATTCTGGGAAATGTAGTAGATAAGTGGTGATCCAGGCAGGAAGTGACATAGCAAGGAGACTCATATCTAAGCGAGGAAACAGGGAGTGGCCCTTTTTCCCCTTCACATCCTCCAGCAGCACAATGTGAACCACCAGCAAGGAGGAACGTGAATAAGACATCAGATAAATCTTATAAAATATATAGATTTATGATAATTAAGATTGAACTAACAGACGAGGAATCCTAGTCATTGGCCAAGCATCTTTGAACCTAATACAAGTTTCTGTGTATTCGTTTGGGCCTAACTAGGGCGGGTGGCTGGCATAAAGCGCACATGTGGCAGTGGGGCTAGGTTGCTTATGGCGGAAAGATTTATCGTAACAATCCAGTGTAGTTAAAAACCCATCAGTAGATCTACCATATGCTACTATCCAAACCCCACAAAACACTCCAACCTGGACAATTACCATGCTGGACCATCTGCAGAACTTCAGGAGACCATCCTGTTCTCCCTCTTGATGGAAAGTCTTCATTTTTTTAATGTTCAAATTGCAATGAGGTCTCTAAGAGGCCCTTGTCTCACTCAGAGACTCTGCTTTACAACTTACTGGCCCGCTTTCAGATTCTTGGCAGGACCATCTGAATCTATGTCCACACCAAAGACACCCAATGTTCAGAATCCTTTGGGTAGGTAGGTGGCCATCAAGCCTCACAGGTCCATTAAGAAGATCTAGAAAGTGAATCAAAGGAGCCAGGAAAGGCCCCTGAAGAACAGTATGCCTAGGCCTGGAAAATTTCAGAACACTTGCCATTGGCCTCCTTGTCCATCATGGGCATTGCTAACAGATCACAGCAAGCTTATCAGCTGGTTCCTGACCAGACTCAGAACCCCTTTAAATCTGTTTCCCCGGTACTCACAATAGCTCAACTAGAGTTGACATAGGGGATTAAAACTATTTGCTACTTTGATATAGTTCAGTGCCTTTATTTTACAGTTAGGGACTAGAAATATGGAAAAGGAAAAAATAAAACTTTCCAAATGTCACACACAGTTCATTGTGTGCCTGATAAACCCAGATGCAGAAGCATGTAGCTAGTGTGAATAACACAAACTAATCTCACATTACCCTCTGTTCATTGTGCAGTTAGCCACACTATCTAGACTATGACATCATTGTACTAATCTCTTAGATAAAAACAATTATAGCACCACCATCAACATTTATTGAGCATGGTGCTGGCTAGTTTTATGTCAGTTTGACACAAGCTAGAGTCATTTGGGAAGAGGAAACCTCAATTGAGAAAATGCTCTAATTAGGATTGGCCTGTGGGTATTTTTCTTGATGACTAATGTAGTCAGGCCCAGCTCACAGTGGGTGGTACCACCCTTGGGCAGGTGGCCTTAGGTGTTATAAGAGAAAGCCATTGGGAAAGAAGGCAATAAGCAGAATTCTTCCATGGCTTCTGGTTCAGCTCTTGCCTCCAGGTTCCTGCCCTTCTTGAGTTCTTGTCCCAGCTTCCTTCAATGATGGACTACAACTTGCTTTTGGTCATGGTGTTTCATCACAACAGTAGAAACCCTAAGACACAAGTCTTTCCCAAAACCTAGGTGCTTTTTAAGACTGAACACATACTTTTTGGTTGTTTGAGGTTTGTTTTTTGTTTTATGAGACAGGGTTTCTCTGTATAGCATTGGCTTCTGCCTCCCAATGGCTGGGATTAATGTCATGTGCCACCACCATCTGGCAAGTTTTCAGTTTTTTAAATGAACACTGTTGATAGCATACAAAATAATGGGTTTGTTATGACATCTTTATACGTGTGTATCACTGTGGTTTACTCACACTTATTCCCCAGTACCCTCTCCTGACCTCCCTCCCCACTTGTGTTGGTTCCCTTCCTCCCCTGGATAATTCCCTTTCTGCTTATATGCTTCATAGGTATATATGTATGTCTGCATGTATTTTGAACCTAGTTTTTTCATGTGAAAGAAACATGCTATTTTTCTTCTCCCTTATTGTCCTCTCTTAGTCCCTTTATCCTTTCCCAATAATACACAGACTATCTAAAAATTTGGGCTTTTGCCTCTGAGAAAGTTGGGAAGGCAACAAAGTTTTGAATGAAGGAGATATGATATTATTTGTCTTGTGACATGATTGCTCCAGCTCCCAATTAGCCTAGACTAAGAAGGTAAGGATTCTGAGAAGACAGGAGAACAAGAGCAAAGACTGTTGTGACTACCCTGGGCAGAGTCAAGGAAGGGTAGACTGGGCAAATGAGGAGATGCTAGCCATAATTTAAAAATAATGGGCTGGATGATAAGTTGGGTAGGAAGCAAAGAGGATTCAAAATGATTTCATGGACCAGTGAGATGGCTCATGCTGCTGCTAAGCCTGATGATCTGGGTTAGCTCCCTGGGGCTCACACTGTGAAAGAAGTTACCCCTGACCTCTACACCAATGTTGTAGCATATACACTGACCCACATGTAAATAAATAAACAAACAAATATATCTTAAAGAAGGAAAAGCTTCAAGATCCTGATTCAAATCAACTATAAAAATGAATAAAATAGCATATTTGAGACAACTAGATATTTGAGACAACTAGAAATTAGATAAATTAGGAATTCTTATTTTTAGGTGCAATGCCATGTCACCTGAAGATACTAAGAGGTCTCTACTCCTTAAAGATATAAACTAAAATCTTACAGAAAAATTATGACATGACCACAATTTGGTTTAAAATGAACTAGGGGGTGCAGTTATGGATTGGGGTTGGTGGCGGGAATGAGTGAAGTGGAGCCAACCTGGGCAGGTCTGGCTGGGATCATCACCAGTGTCTACATGGTGCTAAAAATCTTGATGGTACAGAGGACACAGATAGAGAACTCTAGACTCTGACATTAACAAGCTAGAGAAATGAGTGCGTATCCTAGGAAAACCAGAACATTGAAAGGCAAGAAGGCAATTGGCATAGAACAAGAAAAGGGCTATTTGAGGGTAGACTTGGGGTTGTCTAATGTGGAAATGAGTGGTGATATCGCTGGGAAACGTTTTTTTCTGTGAACAAAACCTGACTGCTATGGAGTGTACAAAAACCAGAAAAGAGCATTAGAGAGGAATGTACAACATAAAAGGGTTAGTGATATGTATCATAAACAAACAATGCAACTGCAAACTGATTTTGGCTTAAGTCTAGAGAGTGCAGCTGAATTCAGGAAGATGAGTTCAGGAAGGCAGAAGGCTTATCAAGGAAAAATGTTTAAATGCCAGTACCCTTTGCTTCCACTCTGAAATCTCTTCTGGTTATTAAATTAGATTATACACTCCCATCTTCCGGGAACTGGGCCCTACAAAGTCACATACTTTGACTTAAATTGTGGAAGGCAGTCGGACATTGATCCTGGCATCAATTGGGGCTACACACCCAGAAGAGACTCTAACAACTGGCTGTGAGTGTGGCCTTTTTGGACAAAAGGTTGTCTCTTTCTAATCACATCCTAAGGCTTCCTCTGTTGGCAACAATGCCCACAGACTAAGTGTGGAAGTACCCATGCTTCTGCTGCAGACTCTATTCACATTTGCCCTTCACTTCCCAGGACAAGAATTAAACTTAACCGTCTTGATCCCCCATGAGTCCTTTTCTTAATGTGTGTACCATGTGTTTTCATCTTAACAGAGATCAAAATCCTGAAAAGATACTTGAAAATTTGCTTAGATAAGGGCAGTAAAATAAATCCTTCAATCTTCCATGAGTCATGTTGTTCAAAAGGAAAGAAGAAGGAAGGAAGGAAGGAAGAAAGAAAGAAAGAAAGAAAGAAAGAAAGAAGGAAAGGAGGAACAGAGGAAGGCAGGAAGGCAGGGAGGGAAGGAAGGAATGGGAAGAGAGAGAAAAAGAGAGACAGAAATCCCATAACTCTCATCCACCAATGTGTTTGGGGCCTTTCCAGTGCTGCAAGCAACATACTGAGTGTACTTTCCCAAGGTTTATGAGTCAGAGTAAAGATTAAGTAAATTGTGGCTGGGACTGACAATGAGAATATGTACGTTTAGGAAAACTGAGGCTTTTGCTCAGGATTTCTGTATAACCACATACAACCAGGTACAACTGACTGACAAATTCTGGTGCCTGAAACTCTTATGTCCACATTCATTTATGTAACCTCTGATTCCAATATCACCTCATTTTTATAAGGACATGATGAAAGAGGTGAGTTAAGAGGTGACTTTTGTTTGGCTTTGTTTTAAATGGACTCTGTGACATTAATGAGCTTTTATTTGTTTGTTTATTTATTTATTTATTTATTTATTTAGGAAACGGCAAGGCAGTCAACATTTTGTGTTGCGATCCATATAATTTCTATCCAACTACCCAGCTTTTCCGTTTTGGTAAGAAAGTGTCTTCAGATGAAAGAGATAAGGCTTCATGCCAACACAAATTTATTTACAAAAATAGGCGGGAGATATGCCACAAGGCACTATTTCTAGATAATGTAAAGAGCTCATGCAACATAGCAAAAAGGCAAGTCATTATCATTTAAATACAAACAAAGGCTTTAAATAGACATCTCTCTAGAAAAGATGCACAAATGACAAAAAAAGCTCATGACCAGACAGGATGCTCAGCATTGGTCAGTAGGGAAATGCAAATTCATTCATATTTATCAATGCAGTTAAAATTAAAAAGACAGATAACTGTGAATGTTGGCAAGGATGTGGAGAAACTGGAATCCTTATGCATTTTTGGTAGGATTCTAAATTAGAGCAACCACATTCCAAACAGGTTTTCAGTTCTGAAAAATACCAAATATGACACAATTCCACTTCTAGGCACCTGCTCAAGAGGAATAAAAACATGTCCACACTATAACCAATATATTCATGCCCAAAACAATATTACTAATAGGTAAGGGGTGGGAACAATCCAAATCCAAATATCTACAATTTAGGAATGGATAAATACAATGTGTTCACATAAAAGAATATTATTTAGCAATAGAGAAGATGAAGTACTGATTCATGATACACTACGGTCTTGGAACATTATATTAAATGAATAAAGGCAGCCACAAAGGCTCATGTATCATTCCATTGATCTGAAATGCCCCCAAAATATGTAAATCCATTGATAAAGCAGCATAGTGGTCCTAGGAATAAGGAGAAGTACCAAGAAAGAAGAGGGCATGTATGCTGGGTTTTCCCAGGTTACTGGGTTCTAAAGTTAGATTGTGGGGGTAGATATTCAATTCTGTCAAGTATATGAAACAGCCAGTGAGTTATATGCTTGAAAAGAGTATATTACCACACAGGAATGATGTCACAATAAAAATATAAGAAAAATAAAAAGTAAATAAAACCAGGTAGCAACTAGAATTGGTCCTATGTGCTGCCATTTTCTAACCTCTCTGGTCTAAGGCATTTGTAATGAAAACACATGTTTCAGTATTTTACTCTGAAATGTTAAGACACCAAATGAAGAGAAAGATGGCTCAGCAGTTAAGAGCACTTTCTGCTGGGGCAGAGGACCCTAAGACCCTAATCTGGTTCCCAATACCAACAAGATGCCTCCCAATTGTCTGTGACTACAGTTCCAAAGGATTCCCTTTTTGGCCTCTATGAGTCCAGAGTATGTACATGGTGTGCATACACACACACAGATTAATATTCATTTCCATAACATTTTTAAAGATAATAACAATAAATATAACTATACCATAATAAGATGCTCCCAGGTAAGAATTCATAGAGATCAATACCTGTAAGAGGTTGGGGGTAAAAGGGACAGCTCCAGTTTTAAGAAATCGAGCCAAAGCACCCCAGACCTTGAATTACATGTAAACAATTTACACATGAGAAGAAAGGCCCCTATTGGTGTGAGAGAGGTGCCAGCCTGGTGCTAACTTCTAAATATTTAGTTGATGCTAACTTTAATATTCAAATCTCCTGTAATTCAGAGAGAAGAGACTGAGGTTGCTAACTCACAGTCTGTAAGCCATGAGATCCTGTCCCCATGGGTGCTCTGCTGTTGAATTTTGAGTGGATGATGCATTTTTCATGTCTGGTGATGTTTTTTAAGTGTCTGTAGTTCCTGGGAGCAGTATCCTAGAGAGTTGACACAGAGGTTCTGGATCCTCAGGACTTGGGTGGGCGATTTTTACTTGTAGAGAGGTAACCTTGAACCATACTCTCCTTACAGCTTCAGTACCTTGCAGAGTAGCTGTTCCGATGGGCAGTTCTAACTCTGAAATTCTGTTGCAGCTGGTAAACACAGCACACTTGCCAACTACTCTCAAATCCATGTCCATGAAATTTTCTGTTCTCAGTTCTACTACACAGACTCCTTTTATCCCTGTATTGAACCCATATATCTGTTTTAAAAACACCCAACACAAAAAGCTCCACCTTTTAGCTGATAATTCAGAAAAAAGACAATATGTGGATTTCCATCTCCTCCTGGGCTACTGATCTGCCTGCAAGCCCTCCCATAAGAATCTGGTAATTGCCCCCAAACTGCATCATTCAGGTCTCTGAGTACCAACCAGAGATGTGTATAATATATGCATAAGGAATCTCCTCCTCCTGGATTCATTCAGATCCTTGGAGAAGGGAGTCGTTTCTCCTAAAAGCTCTTCCCAGAGATTTACACGCTGGGTACATATCATTAAGGCTTCCACTCATGTCTCTACCTGGCCATGTCAAATCTAACAGGCGTCACCCTCACCACATCCCCATACACTCGTGTTTGTGAACATGAGTGGCTTTCTTCTCTTTGCCATTGACCAACAATCTGGTTCTATTTTCTAAACAATATTTTCCTTCTTTCCTTTCTTCTTCCCTTCCTTCCATCCTACCTTTACTTGCCTCCTTCCCATCCCTGTAATAACTTAGTGGTTTTCTATCTCTAGCACCAAGGAAAGATCCCCCTCCTTGGCAGCAGTATTCTTAGAAGGTAGAAGAGCCACTGAGTAGAAGGATTCTACCCTGGACAGATGTGCCTTCAGCCTCTGAGCTCATTGCTAGGTCAACTAGTATTCTCCCTGTTTACTCCACAACTCCATATTGCCTTCAGTAGGACTTGCTCACAAGTGCATCTTCAGCACTACACACCACCAAGAATGAAATGTAGGCCTATTGAGAGGTTTAGTGATGGTGCTCATTTTAACCCAGTTTCTATCTCATCACTACTGGCATTTTGAGCCAGATCATTCTGTGCTCTGGGTCAGTGGGTAACTTGTGCTAACCAGTGGTATTCTCTCTCTCTCTCTCTCTCTCTCTCCTCATGTGTGTGTGTGCACACGTGTGCACATATCCATACACGCACACACACACCTGTATGTGTGTTTGGACAGTAGATAGCAGATGTATGTGCATAGCCTCTGTGGGGGCCAGAGGTCAAATTCGGATATCATTCCTCAGGCACCATCCACCTTGTGCTTTTTGGACAAGGTCTCCCAGTGGTCTGAACCTAGCTATCAGGATGGCATGGCAGGCCAGGGAGCCCTGGGGCTCCTCCTGTCCCTGTTTTCCCAGAAGCTGAGATTACTTGCTCATGCTAACTACATCTGGATTTTTTATGAGTTCTAGAGATCAAACTCATTTCCTCACATGTTACTGACTGAGCTAGCCCCCTACTCCAAATATGCATTTTTTAAATGATAAAAAACACTTCCTTTGCTGGGATTTCAAAAACCAGAGGTTTACAAGTGACAGGCTTGACCCTGAATTCCTGAGATGCTAGTTAACTCACTGTGAGATTCCACTATAGCAATGAGGTCAAGTTGGATGTTTGCTTGTAAGGTTTTGGAAACATTATTCACACAACTTTAATGAGGGCCTATATTACACACTACACTTAGTTTAAATAGCAGTTACCTGACAATAGCTAATGGTTAATGATGCTAATCAATCACTTTCCTAATTAGCTGTTTAAAATGAAATCTTCCCCTTCATTACACTGCCTTGAATTATGCAAATGAGACCACATAACCCACATTTTCAAATTTTCCTTGTGAGTGGCTCTAATGTAAGCCAGGTCCCTTGCTAAGGAGTAAGCTGGAGGGTCAGAACCTCCTTCCAATCTCCTAAAATCACTGAATTTTACAGCTTAAAGGTAGTGAATTTGGGATGCCATATCTCTATAAAATTATTGTTTAAAAAAGTTGTAATAAACCAGTGCCTTAAAGTCTAGGTTTTTATTATTATTACTTTAGCTGCTAATCTAATATTCATATCAGAAACTAGGACTCCAGTGAAGACATAACTTTAGGTTTATAGATGTCATCAGGATGGAACAGCAAATGATTTTTCTGTCTTTAAAATACTCACATCATTTATGATGGTGTTATGGTATAGACTCAAATTTTGCCAATAAGAATCTCTGAGTTTTAGTTGTGTACAATGGCTCTCTTATCTAGTGAGAAGATTTTGTATTCTTGTAGAGCAAGTGACAATGAAGCCCATACTCCTTGAATAACTTACTCCAACAGCATCACCCACACATGTACCACACATCAGCTCTAAAAAGTAACTGGGAGAGTTCTTGCTTATGTGGAGTTCACAAATATTTAAGAGATCAAATGGTACACAACTGGGAGCAATTTAGATTGTGATGTGTTAAAATATACATTTCAGAGGAACTGCTAATAATTCTGAATTAATTATTTTGAAAATTCAGAAGTCTGAACTGGAGACATTGACCATCAGGCAAGCTGATGGCCCTGCAAGGGTGAGCACTAGAGTTTGATCTTCAGAATCTCCATAGATGTTGTGCAGGGGTAGTAGATACAGGGAAACTCTGAAATAAGATGATTAGCTAACAAGACAAAACACAGAGTCTAGGCTCAACAAAGGAGCCTACCTCGATGCATACATTAGGGAGTGACCAAAGAAGGTATCTGTGGTAGTCTGAATGTAATTGGCTCGCATAAGCTCACAGGGAGTAGCACTATTAGAAGGTGTGGCTTTGTTGGAATAGGTATGACCTTGCTAAAGGAAGTGTGTAACTGTGGGGGTGGGCTTAAATGTCTCCTATGCTCAAGTTAAACCAAGTGACACAGTTCACTTCCTGTTGCCTACAGGATCAAGATGATGTAGGACTCTCATCTCCTCTATCACCATGTCTGCCTGCATGTCACCATGTACCACCATGATGATAATGAACTAAATAAACCTTGGACTATAAGCCACAACAATGAAATGTTTTCATTTATAAGAGTTGCCATGGTCATGGTGTTTCTTCACATCAATAAAAACCCTGACTAAGACAGAATTTTACATCGCCCTAGGCCTCCACAAGCATGCATACATGCCCTTGGGCACACGTCCCAGCCCAACACACACACATGCCCCTGTGCACACTCTAGCCCAGCAAACACATGCAAAAAAAATTTATTCCAGAAATCTGAACAAAAACTGAGGTTAGATGTCTTGCATTTGTCAGAGTCTAGCAAGTGAGTAGGAAGTCGGGACAACAATTCAAGGACAAGTCCCCCCAGTAAGGCTACCCCTTACCATCTGCTGTCTCAAGTCCCCCTCTACTCTACTACTACTACTACTACTACACACATACACACACACACACACACACGCACACGCACACACCATGCATGCTTTTTCCTGTTAGATCATTTCTACCCCTGCATGGCAGACACAGTGCTGTAGACAAAGGCTGACCTCCCCTACTGAGGGCCTAGAGGAGAATTACCACCATGGTCTAGATAGTTTATGGATTCTGAGTTGTCAAATAAATAAGTTAGGGCAAAGCAGGTTTCTGTGATCTCAATTTATTTAGAATATTTTACTGATGTCTGTCCACCATGAACAAAATTCTGTTTAAATTCTCAGCTGGCTATGGTTTAGGGTGAAAAGGGAAAAAAATATGCAATCCTTGGTCTCTAGAACCTTCCAGACAATGACACAACTCTTTAATTCACTAGATCTAAACAGACATGGCTTTTAAATTTTTTATTTATTATTACTGTGGTGTGTGTGTGTGTGTGTGTGTGTGTGTGTGTGTGTGTGTGTGTGTGTATGTGATGTGTGTGTTCCAGGGATTAAACTCAGTTCATAAGGCTGGGTGGTGTGCTCTTACCTGCTGAGCCATCTCGCTTACCCTAGATACTGCTATCAAAATTAAAATTGCTGCTCTTTTATGCACTTGGTGAGGAGGGAAGAGATGTCATTACAGAACCAGCTATTGATAGGTCAAGTGCCTGGCAAAAGCTGGAGTCCTGTCCTATGTACTGAATGAATGAATGAATGAATGAATGAATGAGTAAATGAATAAAACTGAAGGTGAAAATGCATTACTCCTACACATCCTGATATTTTTATATTTCTTCATATCCAGGTATTTTCTTCTTTGTTCTCTTATGTTATCCCCCAAAATGAGAATAAGGTAGGGAACTAATAATCTCAACTCTGGTTTAGACCCCTACTGACCCATGACCATGACCTGGGCAAGGTACAAGATGAGTGGTAAATTCAAGCTGACCTTACATTCCAAGGTTTGTATTTCTAATCATAACAGTAAAATGGATTAGCATCTTGACACACACAGGAGTTTCCAAAGCTCTAGAGAGACTGGGTAGGTCCTGTCATGTCTCCTATTGCCCTGGGAAAGCAATTAAGTAAACGAGGCACAGTGCTGGCAGCTGGAAAGTTGGCAGAGTCCTCAAGAGAAGGCTGGGAAGCACTGTCAGAGGCCCAGAAGATGGATGGAGCCTACTTATACACTGAGGCTGATGCACAAATGGAATCTTGCCCACTCCAACTGGCCTTTCTTCAAAGGTGTCATTGACAGATGAGTATCTAAATGTTTTTGTTTAAAAAAGAAAACAAGAAAAAGCAAGGGGAAACCCTTTTTCTACCCCCAAACTAGCACACACAGCTAATGAACATGAACCTAACAGGTCAGGCTGTGCAAGGCATAGCCTTTCAAGGAGGTCTTTAGGAACTATTTGCAAAGTTGTTCACCTTTTCTTCCAGATACATTTCAAATGCACACAAGGATTTCATTGGGACCCCAAATTCCTGATGGTCGGCTGGGTCCCATCTGCTGCCGGAGGCCTGCAAATGGGGGTGGGGGGAGCATGCCTGCTCACAAGTTCATCTTCATCTGCCAAAACAAGACTCTCCAACTAAAAAGCCCCCTTAATTTCACAGCAGTAAACAGCATCTGACTAATGTGAGGAAAATACAGAGTGGAATGTTACAGGGCCTCATCACCCAGTGACTGACATGAGAGTTGAGACAAAGTCCACGGAAGCAGGGGGTGTGCCGAAGTTGCTGTTCTGCTTTGGGAGACAGAAAGGTCCCTCTGAGGTCACTGCCATCATGGGGCTGCATCCACAGCCGTCTTCAAGATCAAAACCAAGTGAGACTGTTTTATTTCATGTCTCCCAAACACAGTTGGGAAATGAAGGTCAGTGGTTACCAACTTTCGAATGTCCAAACTAAATACAGTTCCCCGGATGACCTTGTTTCTTCGCTTTGCTCTGCAGTTATCTGCTGAACATGAAGACTGGTTGATACACACTTAGAAACAACAATTTGGAGATGCCTTTCCTATCCCCACAAGGTGAGCCAAACTGTGACCTGCCAATGGTCTCTGGCCAGCTATGTAACTCAATAATAGACCAGCAAACTATTTGCAAAGTATGTGCTCCCTGTTAGGTTAGATGCACAGCTTCCAGCCAAGGTCATATTTATTTATAAAATAGTAGGTGTATGCACACATTTGAACATACCTTCTAAACTTGGGCAGAGGTAGCTCCTGGGATAGGTGACCTCAGAAAAGACCTGGAATGTCCTTTATGATTACTGAATAAAAGGCCCATGGGAAGGGTTTTAAAGAGATCTTTTGAACCAGATAGGCAACTTTGGCCTGACCAAGTCTTAGACAGCTGCTGTCTCTGATGCCTCCCCCACCCCCCAGATAACGTGCCTCCAAAATTAGCTGGCTGGAACAGCCCAGAGGTAAGCAAGTCTGATCTCCTTTAAGCAAAAATAAATCTTGCTGAGCTAAATGACCCTGTCTCCTGCTTTCCTCAAGGAACATGAGGCATTAAGTGACAGTATTTGAAGACAGCAGCTATGAATCCTCAGAGCCCATATCTGCTGGCTGATTAATTATCGGTCTGCCTAGTTCAAGATAAGCTGCAGGTCAAATACATAAGACCGTCTTCCTTGTCATATCCAATAACCCAAGGATAACCAGAGTGGCTATCCCCAGATTGTTCAGCCCCTGGTAATATAATTATGATGCACAGGCCTTGTCAGAAAGAAAGTGGAGGGGAAAGCAGTGGTTCCCAGCCAAAGAGCAAGCATTTCAGTCAGCTCTGCTCCTCTGCTCCTTTTGGCCCCCTTTCCACAAATTATCCCAGCATGCAGAGACACAGGCGCGATGTTCAAAGTCACTCTGAAGTACAACTGTGTGAGGGAGGCCGTCTGAAAACAAATGACTCCCTTTGGTAAACACAGTCCAGATCAGGAGAGTGCTTGGCACATATTGCCCATCCATCAACCGATGGATGCAGAAATAATGTAGTAGGAATGGACTATGTGCCAGGCATGCTCTTAAGCCTTTATAGGAGCGCTATGGCAGATTCCAGCCCTTCAGTACAAACGTCACTAACCAGTGCTTCCAGCCAGCCATAGGTGATTACTGGAACGCCTATGAGATGAGAGCAGTGGAAAGACCTGGAGAAAAGGCTTCCTTGACAACCCAAGACTTACTTGTCAAATGTTTTAGCTTTCCTCTGCTTGCAAATCCAGCATTTGCACATGTATCCTGGTCTCTGAGAATGCCACATTTCATCTTGTGTGTGTTAATACATGAAAACAAACCTATAATTTCCTTGTATGCCCATCACCATCCTAACAGTATTTCTCAAGCATTTACCTGTCAGGGAATTCTCACTATATTTTCCAACTATTTCCCCTGGGCTTAGATTCAATGAAAACCCTGGGAAGGATTTCTGCTTTTGTATGCAACCCCATGAGTCTTTAGAACAATGGTTCTTAAACTTCTTAATGTAGCAAGCCTTTAATTACAGTTCCTCATATTGTGGTAACTCCCCAATCATAAAATTACTTCATTGTGACTTAATAACTGTAGTTTTGTTACTGTTATCAAGTGTGATATAAATATTGATATATAGGATGGTCTTAGGCGACCCCTGTGATAGGGCTGTTCAGTCCCCAAAAGGGTCACAACCCCCAGGTTGAGAAACACTGAGCTAGAACCTTAGTGCGAAGGAGAGATGAAGGATATCTGAAGAAGAAATGTTTCAGTTTTTCTCTTTTTGAAACCTATCTTTTGGAGTGTGAGTGTGCTAGACAAAATAGAAGCCCTGAGCATATCACACTTGTCAACCAAAATCATTGTTTACCTGCCACCACAGGAGATTTCCGTTCATCCAGGAGCTGGATGGAGGTACTTGCTGTCACCACATTGCTTTTGTTGACTGTTCCTATAGAAAGAAAACTCACCGTAGTTAAAAAAAAAAAAAAAGAAGAAGAAGAAGAAGAAGAAGAGTTCTGAAGTCCACAGATAGTAAACAACCATAGCGGCCTGTGAACATTCATATGCAAAGTATGCTGGGACTCTGTTCCCAGAGTCCAGGATGCTCTAGGATGTGGACATTCTGCCATTGATTCTAGAAGCAACATGAGTGTAGCCACCTGCTCTGGGGAGAATCCAGTTCTTCATATTGAAAACATTGGCTACCATGAAGACCACAGGTTTTGTAACCCCTGGGTAGTCACTGAAGTGTTTAGCCATGTTTGTGGTCTGATTTATGTTGCTGCTGTAAATAAGGCTACATGAAATTGAATCCTGAAGCTGTAGTAAGTTGACTATTATAACTCTGATTTGCTATATAAACTTTAACTGGTCTATAAACATCAAAATTTAAAAAGATTTTTCTAGACAAAAACACTCTAAACAGGGAGATAACTTGAATAAATGCTTTATTCAGTCTCTATTAATGTGATAAAAATTGAGTGCAAGGTATTGGCTTCCTATTAGTAAAAGCAGTTTCAGTATCCACCAACTAGGAATTATGAACAGGAATGGTGAATGCCCAGTTCATCTGGCGTCTGCCTCAGAGTAAGGAAATCAATGAATATGAGTTGAATGAAATCCATTGAATTGAGAACCAGGTGAGGCAAACCAAAACTGGAATAAACTTATGACCAAAGCAATTAAGAATTTTCTCTTAGACCAGGTCCAAATAGCCAGATTATCCCTGAATATTCAACCCTAGGAACTTCACTATAGTGGCAGGCACTTGGTGGTTATAAAGATTTTCCTTGAATCTAAAAGAAAATCCCAGTGAAAAGTAGCTGGGAAATCTTCTAATATTGTACATTATTCATAATTTTACCACAAACGAAGTTAATTTCTTTCATTATACAATCAGATTAAATATTCAGTAAACCCAGTTTCCCAAACCAATTTAAAGACAGTCTTAATTAATCAGAATTGTTCCCCCCCATTAAAACATAATTACTCTAGAAAACATAGAGAATGACAAAGTAACTTGGCAAAAGAGTTCCTATACCCATGTGAGCATACATGCAAAGCAGTTTAGGGACACTAGAGTCTGCCACGGTGCAAGTCCCCATGTCATTGGCTTGATGATTCCTAGCAGACTCAGAAGGTCAGCAAGCTAAGAATTGTTTTCTTCCTTGTAGGACTAAGAGAAAGGAAGGTAAAATGAGATTCAAATGCTATTTTTCACAGGTTTTGGGTAGAACTGAAGAGTTCACCATGTCCTGGTTGACATGCCCAGAAAGAAAATTCTGTGCAGAGAAGCATGAATAAAGAGCTCTAGACCCTGGAAAGCACATATGAGAAACTGCACATGTTCAAGTATCCAAGCTCAGAGGCACATAGGAACAGAGCATGTTCAAAATCCCCACACTAAAAAAGAGCCTACTAGCTTTGCTACTGCAAACCCTACCCCTTATGAAAATCTCATCAATGATATTCCACCTTTATTTTATTCTCTCCATTAATGAAGGACTGTTATATATGATATTCCCCCATCTGGCTTATGCTTGTCATGAGGTCCCCATGTGAGGGTATTGTTTGAGAAGTTTGGAACCTTGAAGAGGTGAAACTTGGCTGGAGGACATAGGTCACTTGGTGGAACAGGGTTGCAATTAATGGTCTGGCCCCACTTCCTATTTATTGTTGATTCCTGGCTATGGATGTAATTTGTCCATCTGGCCTTTGTCTCCAATTGCTTTGCTTTCCCTGTCATGATGGAATTCATCTCAATCGCAAGTCCAAATGAGCCTGCCATTCCTTCAAGTGCTTTTATTGGGTATTTTGTTGCAGAACAAGGAGAGTAACCTCTCATTGGTGCTTCCCATTGTGCCCATCTACATCACACCTCTGCCATCATGTCTTCTGTAAATACCGGAGGCATTCTGTCTGCAAACATTGACATTCACAGGAAAGAGAAAGCACCAAGCTTTATAGAGATAGGTGACACCAAGCACTGCAGAACTTTTGATCTAGGAATGTTGGCAAGAGGTTGACATAATATAATGTAAAGTGTGACAACTGAGAAAGTTTTCCAGAGAAGTCCAATGAGATCTTCTAGAATGCTCCATATAGAGCCTTCTACAGACAGGGTACTCAAAGTTGTAAAGCCTGAGATGGCAAAAATCCAGGAGCAACTAAAGCACCCATTGTTTCTACCATCTAACACTGGTTAAAGTAAGTCAAAAGTTGGATTTCAGTGTATATGAGGGGTGGATAACTTTAATTTTTTTTACAATTTAAAACTATAAACATTCTTAGTTCTATGAATCTCATAGAACTGGCCACTACAGGCCCCAGTAAGTGAGTGAAGAATATATAGGTATATAAAGCCTTGGTCCTGCTGGGTGTATTGGTATACACCTGTAAACCTAGCCTTTGGGAGGCTGAGGCAGGAGAAGTGATTGCCATTAAGTTTGAGTTATTCTGGGTTACATTGTGAGTACCAAGTCATCCAGGGAAAACAAGATCTTTGCTAAGAGTGTGTGTGTGTGTGTGTGTGTGTGTGTGTGAGAGAGAGAGAGAGAGAGAGAGAGAGAGAGAGAGAGAGAGAGACAGACAGAGACAGAGATAGAGACAGAGAGAGACAGAGAGAGACAGAGAGACAGAGAGACAGAGACAGACAGAGAGATAGACAGAGACAGAGAGAGCGAGAATATTGAGTATGTCCAAAGGGATGCAAATCACAGAAGTTTCTAGCAAATGATGCCTGAACTTTCTTTTACATGGGGATTGAAAACAAATTGACTGAGAATTTTGTCCTCAAATCCATAGGATACAAAATGTCAACTTTGTTTCTTAAAATGCCCTTTGCACCATTTGGCTGAGATGAACCTCCACTGCATTGGAGGCTGTCGCTTGAGTGGAACAAGTGACTGGCTCAGACTTGGCCCAATATTCTGCACTGTTTCTGAAGACTGAACTTAGCTTCCCTCAGGATTCAGGTAAACCCCCACAGTGACCAGCCAGCAGAGTGAGACAGAAAGAGCACTGCCTCACCTGTGCTGAAGGGGATGGAGTAGACAAAGCTCCCTGGAATCTGCTCAGCAGCCCGTCGGTACCAGAGAGGGAAATGGTCTGCGTTAAAGATGTTCTCTTTGTCTCCAGCCTTCAGAAAGTCCCTGAAAATGAATGAGAAGAGTGTTGTGTCTCAAGGTCAAGATGCACACCATATAACCAAGAGCCTTTATCATCAGGGGCTAGGGTTGATTTTGAGAAGTTCAAATTGCCCTCCTCAGCACAGTGGAGACCCAAGCCAACACTTCACTCTAAAACTCCCTTGTAGAGGCTGGCAGTCAGATTCTAAGAGTGTATCTCCCACTTTATGAGAGAAGCTACCAGGGCAGGTATAAGAGAAGGGAAAGTGACTCCCCTGTTAGGACCTTCAGGTTCTTCTTTGCCTAAGTTCCTTCCCTCTGGGCACACAGGATGGCTCCAGGGATCTCTGTAACCCCCTCTTTCTTCTTGGACTCCTTGTTCCTTGCCCATGGCATTTCTTTCTAAGGAAGACACCATCTAGGTACATTCTCTTTCCCACTGCATTTTCTCAAAGCTAAAATCACTCTTTTTATTAAAAATTTACTTTTAGTAGATGATTAATGTGTACAGCTTATGGAGTACAATAATGTTTTTTTAATCTGTGGATCTGTTATAGGAAGAGTCACCTCCCCAGTGTGTTTGTGTGTGTGTGTGTGTGTGTGTGTGTGTGTGTGTGTGTGTGTGTGTGTGTGTATGTGTGTGTGTGTGTGTATGTGTGTGTGTGTGTAAGTATACATTAAGAATTTGTTGTTTACAAAGTTCCAAATACATCAAAAAGTATATTTCAGAAATTATCTCCAACCCTTGTGAATCTAGATACATAACACACATATAAATTCTTGTCTCACCAAAGGCTCTGAGCCACTTGGTCACATAGTCTTCTTTTTCTTTGGGTCTAATTTACACATTGTTACATCTCTTTCACCAAACTTCTGTAGACAGCATTTTGCTCAGCTCTGTGCATCTCTCTAAAGAGCCTTAAATATAGAGTCATGACAATGGCTAGCATTCCTTTTCAACACATGACCTAGGAGGCAAACTCTGGGCACAACTGTGAGTGATTGTCAAGATTAAGGTTATCCTCTGAGAATGTCTATGAAGAATTGTCTTGACTATGTTAATAGATGTGGGAAGACCCATCCTAATTGTAGGCAGAACCACTCACTGCATGGGAGAATCCTAGACTCTATAAATGAAGAAGGCAAGCTTCATTACTCCGCTGCTCTCTCCTCTTGACTATGAAGGCAATGTGAACATTCTCCCAAGCACTTACCACCATGACTTCCCTAACATGATGGACTATAACCCAGAATTGTGAGGCAAAAATCCCTTTCCTTGCTTTAGCTGCTTTTCTCCCAGCAGCTTGAAAAGAAATCAAAATATTCTTCTTTACCTACAGCTTTGCTTTCTGTTTGTGCTAGGACCTGGTGGTCAACCATGGTTGAGAAATATTACCTGGAAATTTGCAGAAAAAAAATAACTGCAGAGTTTTAAATTGTGTGCTAATTTGATACAAATTCTTGAAGTGTTATACATTCTACCGAAGACATGAGCACTCTTTTGCCTAGCATACCCATGCTGCATATTACCTGCACATTAGTCATTTGATATTTATCTGTGATTCAAGTTGACTATAATGGTAGTGCTTGTGTCCAAGTGACCCTTACCCAGTGGTCCCAATGTATGTTCCAAGGCCTACACTAGTCAACCCATATCACCTAAGCACATAACAGTAAATCATCTTATCTCAGATCATCCTAAGGAGAGCAAATAATACAAAAAGACATTTTGAGCGAAATAATCGACATCCATATAACTTCTATTATACTATACTGTTATTATTGTTCTATTCATCAACCATTATTATGGCTAATTGTGTACTATGTTCCTAATCTAAAATTAAACTTTTTCAGAGGTATGCATGTAGAGAAAAAGCAATACATAGGGTTTGGAGCTATGTAATATCAGAGAGTCTTGGGGCCTCTCTCCTAGGATGAGGGGACTACTGTCCTGAAGTTCCAATGAGTGTCTGTTAACCCGACCTTCATCTAGGGATCACACTTTACAGCCTCTGGGCACTTTCTGCTGATAGATCACCCTTGAAGAGAGGATATGATCACCTCACTAGTCCACTGTTTGAAGCAACTTCAGAAAGAGAGATCGGGGACAAAGTCTAAGTATGGAAACGGCCATCACTTGGACCTGTAATGGCTCCATTTTCAGTCATGGACCAAGGAGAGGAAATTGTGTACTAGGTTCTGGCTTGGTGGTTTCATGAACTTTCGCATTCATTCAGAAAACCAGTCTTCAGTTTTAGGATGTGACTAATCAGTAGCCTCTTGATCCTCACTCAAGAAGTATATACCACTCCATTGAAAGAAAACCCATGACAGGGAAAGCCATCATCTATTTCCTTATTCTGAATCTGGTGTCCCCTGAAACCACACTAGCAGGCCTCAGTTTTCTATAAAGATGGAGACATTGCTCTCCTCAATATCCTCAGGCCTAGGCATTAGCAAGCACTCCATACATGTTTAATATCACAGGATAACTATGATCCCACATACAGATAAAAGCTCTGCAAGCATTTGAAACAATTTTCTTTCTTTAAAGTATTTCCAACTTGTATAAGACCAAACTCCCTTAATATAGAAGACAATGGTGAGGCTGGGACAATATATGAGGACACTGGCAGTGGGACCAAGATCTAACACTAATACAAAACCTGACTTAGTGGAGGGCATTCTATATGGAGATATACCTTGCTCAGCCTAGACACAGGGGTGTGGGGAGAGGTGCCTTGGTCCTGCCTCAACAAGATAATGGAACAGAATTAATAGACTTCCTAGGGGAAGCCTTATACTCTTCAAGGAGCAGAAGGTGGAGCAGAGAGGGGAAGTGGGAGGAAAGGAGGGAGGGGGAACTGGGATTGGAATCTAAAAAATAAGTTAATAAGAAAGTATCCCCCCATCCCCTAGATATGACTGTCTTCCTTTATAAATGACCCATTGTGCTAATATTGCCATAAAATTGTGATACTCCTAGGACTTGGCACAGTCGACTTGCCACAACTTTTGGTATAGCTGCTTCCATCTGCTTACTGGCCCTCACTGACAACACTCCTTTCCAGAAATATACCCCTGGACTATTTGAAAAATGATAAAATTGCCTGTCCTGTGGTATGACTGATTTATCTGGTATCACTCCGATGAAGAAAATTGACTTTCTCTCTCTCAGTGCCTATCATTTATGAATTGCTTCTTAGCTAGGGGTAGGACTTGGTGCCCATTTCTACTCCATATCTTTTTGAGTCATTGGTTAAAGGGGCCCCATAGACTCTGCTAAACATGACAGGATATTGCCAAGACTATTGATTACTGGCCACAACTTGATGATAAGACCCTATTGCTAAAGACACCATGTAGTTTTTATGGCATAGAACATGAAGAAATCTGGGTGGTACTCAACTGGAAGCTTTACTCCTACTGAGTAGCCTTCATAGTGCTAGAAGGTGCTATACATGCTACCAGAAGGGAAGAGTAATCATTAATCTCACACAGTTATGGACCTGCAAGCCATAATAATGACCTGCCTGTAAGATATGCCCACTGGTGCAATAATGGCACCAATGTTAAGGGAATGAGTAACCACTTTTTAATTGGATTTAAGGCCCACTCCAATGGGATGGAACCTATACCCAACACTGTTAATGAGGTCAAGAACCTAAGACTATGAGGGCCATGGGCCAGAGGAAAACCTATTACTATTGTTATCCACTTGTTTTAATATCAGCACTAGCAACAGTACAGTCTTCTTCTCTAAGAAATGGAAAATAGATTTCTGTCTTTGCTCACTTTCTGGATCCTTCCCAGAAAAGGCAGTATGCAGCTCAATACTTCTCATCCTTCCTGGCAACCTGCTTTCTAGAAAAAGCCTTGTTTGAAGGTGAATAGCTAAGGGGGACTTTAAAAAGTCAAGCTTCAATGAAAGCTAACTTCCAAAAATGATAGATGTGAGCTTCTAGAACAGAGAAAGTCCTTGAAAAGTAATTCAAAGCCAGTCTCACCAAACATATAAAAATGGACCCTTCTACGATTTGCCAGACTTGGCTGGTGCCAGTGTGCCATCCATCAGGAAGTACAGTGCTGGACTTTAAGGAGAATCTCCTTTCTGAGACCCCAAGGGTCAGCCCCTCTCAAACTCATGACCACTGTGTGCATTCACCATACACTATCCTTAAAGGTTTGGTGTGTGAGTTTTGCTGGGAACCTCTGAACACAGTCAATTATTAAACACATCCAGCTTTGCTGAATCTTAGGCCCCTTTTGTCTTTGATGTAACAATGCCCCCATATCAGAGAAAAGAGACTGAGAAAAACTTAATGAGCTTAGGAAAGATTCAGACTATGGACCCATGCAGGTGAAACACCCATCTGATGACTAAGGGATTGGAGCTCCTGATGCACTGGGAATAAGCATGACCTAATAAGCAGCTGGGGGCTAGATTCTGCTACTGTCAGTCACTGGTCCACGAGGTCTCTTGGGAACTACATGGAGACAATGTCAACCCTGGTACCTTAAGGGAGTCCATCTCTGGGTAAGAGGCTCTGTGTCCTCTCAAGCCATGCACGGGGGCACAGAGGTTTATTGAAACATAAACAAACAAATCAGGAGCAGACCTGAGACTCTGGCAGTAAGTCCTGGGAAGAGCTTCAGGACATCTGAGTGCCCTCATCATGAGTCAGAAGCCCAGCACGTCCCTTTCTCCAGCTGTTCCCCAGCAGCTGGAACATCTCCCAAGTTAAGTCCTACATGACTCACCAGACAGAAGAGGACTCCAGGACAGTGGACAGAAGCCAAGGACTTTGAGGAACAAAGGGTTGTGGAAGGGCCAACTGACAGGTGAACATGTGCACTGGGGCCCCCACAGTGGAAGGGAGAGGAAGACTCTCAGTAGGCCTTGGGTGGCCCGAACCTCAAGAAATGAAATAAGCCCCCTTTGAATCTCCACTTTGAGGAGTTCACTGGGCCCTGCTTGGGTGGGGGGCTCCTACTTACTGATTGGTGAGCTGTTCGGCTCCCACAAACAGGTTGATTCTTGAGAGGCCTGTGCGGGTGCCGAGGAAGGCGACCTCTACACCCTTGTCAGAATTCCTGAAACAGAACAGCAGACATCAGGGAGTGCTTCTAGACAGTAAGCAGATAATGGCTTTTACATTTCAAGACTCACGGAATGTTTGACAAAACGGCAGCTTTGAAACCTGAACTTTAAAAGTCACCAGGGAAACGCACACAGGCGAACGAACATGCACACATCCACACATGCACCAAGGCGAGACTACTCATCATCCCTGACACAGCTTGCATGAAGAGACTTTCAGGAGAGATGAAGGAATCCCCTGCTGACAAATACAGAATGGGGGGGGGGGCGGGGATGCACTTCCAAACATCAACACCTCTCGTCTTAGGGTTCTTGGTACAAGCTTAGAGGGAGTAGCCTGAGACTCAGAGAAGAGATGGGAAGGTGTCCACAGGGTGTGTTTTTACTGCCAGGCTACCAAGTATATTTCTGGTCTGAAGGCTGTCAGAGGGTCTTCCCTGTGGAAGGAAACAAGGAGTGGAGCCACTAAACGAACTCTGTGGTATTCCACAGCCGAGAATTCTGTACAGTGGGAAAAGCTTTGATCCAAGCACAGACCTTATTCTCAAAACCATTCCCAAAGAGATGAGTGGAGTGATGTTTATGAAGTACTCCTCAGAAGGTCTTTTGTGCTAGGGAGTGGGTCCTCAAGTGGTGGTGTTATTTTGGGAAGTTCTGGAAACTACAGGAGTACAGACCTAGCTGGTGAAAGGAAATTGCTGGAGGCAGAACTTGAAGGGGATTCTCATCTCTCATTCCTCCCACGCCCCTTCTCCTATTTATCATGAAGTGAAGAACTTTCCCCTTCCACAAGCTCTTGCCACGATGATGGCCTACACAAGCATGTGGGGCCAGGTGACCATGAACTGAACTCTCTGACACTGGGAGCCAGAGCTACTCTTTGCTCACTTTTGTCAGGCATTCAAAGTGATGAGAATGGCAATGAATACAAATGGTTCCTTCCACACCCACTAGAGAGTGCCGTGCACAGAAACTCCAGCAACTCTTTGTAAAGGACACTCGTCATAATGGTGTTTCATCTTCCAGAGCATATTTAGTGTCTGAACATGCTCTTGAGGAGATTTCAACATGTAATTCTTTGTAGAGAAAAGGAAAAGTCCTTTTCCACAAACACACTTTTTCCAACATGTAAATTATGAATACAGATGGCAATTCTTGTGCTGTTTCTCTGTCTTAGATGCTAGCAGCAACTTGTTCCAAAGCACTGCCTGGATCACTTTCAATATAAGGTTCTCAGTCTTTAACAGTAAGGTGGCCAGTACTACCTTTAAGTATTTGAGGGGGGTGAATAAAAACCAAGACAATGCATCTGTCTCTGTTTGTAGCCTACACCAAACATGAAGGTTGTCCAATCAGTTACACATGTGGACAGCAGGGCAAGCTACCACGTAAGAAATCTGTAGCATGTGTGAGGGATGAGTCAGCAATCTTTGCTCCAAATTCAGAGTTTCATAAGACCCTAAGAGAAACATTTACATATCTGTGAGAGAAAGAAGCCCTAGGACAAGCTTTGATTCTTTCCCAAGCTTGTAGGGAATATGACCCATGCAGGTAAGAGGGCAGCCCAAAGAATAACGGGAATGGCAGTCTTTCTATGGAGCCCCAGTTTCATGTTCAGCTGCCCACCCGAAGTCTTTCCTAATGAGATTCCAGCCTCAGCATCTGGAAAAGCTCTGGCCATGTCTGGCCAGCATCTGCTCCTCTCTCCTTATCTTCTACCCTGGAAAACAGCACTATCTTCCCCGTGTTCATTGTGCCAGTCTGGGAAGGGAAGTGGGAGGCTCAGCCTCTCTTGGCTCATACCACAAACCACCAGCAGGTCTTAGTGCATGCAGGGGTGGAGGATCTCAGCCTCTGAAGCAGGCCATATGTGGGCTTCATTTCTTTGTGCCCATTGCCCTGGTATGTTTGGCGGATCCCTGGGTATTGATGAGCCTGTGCTGCTGTTCTTACCCTATTACACTGTATTATATAGACAGCAATAGAGAGGTTGTTTTTATAAAAACAAAAGCAAATCTGTTTGTCTGATTCCTTTCTTATAAGTCTTCAATGATTTCCCAATATTCTGAATATAAAAATCCAAAATCTTGAGGGCAGGGATACAGCTCAGTGGTAGAACATTTGTCTACCATGTGCCACACACTGGGTTCAATACCCACTACTGTGAAAATAATAATAATAGTAGTAATAATGATGATGATGATGATGATGATGATGATGATGATGATAGTAAATTTAAAAAGAAATTCCCAAATCTCTACTTTGAGCCTCAAGGTCCCGAGCTACCCAGACTGCTGCAGCACTCAGTTGTCACCTGACATCACTGACTTCCTGCCCCCACATTTCTCCAGTAACCTCTAATTCTTCAAATATGTGGAGTATTTTCTCATCTAGTAGCTCTGGGTCTTGCTAGTTATCTTCCTGAAGTTTCTCTTGCCCCTTGACTGATGCTGTCTCCCCATCTACACTAGGTCTTATCATAGTCTACCTGTCTTCTTGCCTTCACTGCAGTTATCACAAGTGTAAGTGACTTCATATTCCATAAAGCCACAAGGGCAGTCTCTATCAGTCTCCTGTCTGGGTCACTCCTGCTTCCCCATTGCCTGGCCAGTACACACAGAATGCACACACCTGATGAATGAATGAATGTATGAGTGAGTGGCAATGAAAGAGTGAACAACAGATGTAATAGAAAGGAAGGTAAATGCAAAGGTAGAAATGAACGAAGACTAGGAGCCTTAAGAGAACGTAATACTATACCAATTGAGGGTTTAGGGAGAGTGAATAGCCATATATATATATATATATATATATATATATATATATATATATATATATTAAGCTGCTAACACAGTTTTAGCCCTAGCTTTTGACACCAACTACTCCTGATTCCCCCACATGCACCCCCTCCTCCACTTCAGATATAAAACCACAGAGCAGTAACTGACACCCCACCGAAAAAGAGTTTATCCATTTCCCCAACCTCCTCACAACCTTGCCTGGCCTCCTCTCAAGTTCACACCAGCCTGTGAGGTGGGAGGGGCTTGGCAAGGCAGGAAGCTCCTTCCACCAGCTTGCACCCTTTCAGAAGTGTCACCCTGCCTCCACAGACTGAATTTCATGTAATGTTAAAACTCAAACAAATTCCATGTCAAGCCCAGGAGCCCTGCCATCCAAGCCCATGCTGCTACCCTGCTCTAGCTCTTGTGGTTTGGAGCTTAGGGGAAAATTAAAAAAAAACTTTAACACTAGGCTCCTAAATCAGTTTAGTTCCTTAAAACATAACCATATTTTAGAGCTTGTGCAGAAATGTCCATGAAGGGGGACACATATAGCCACTTACTCAGATTTATTGAGGGCCAGGCTGGTCCAATAGGCTTCAATAGGGGCGCTCACCACAGCATCAAAGAGGACTTCTTGGATCAATTCTTTGTCACCTATTGGGAGGGACAGAAGATAAGAAGGCTCTGGCTAGACCCCAAAGAAGGGCACCATAGAGGTCCATGGGGCTGGTTTGTGGGGTCAACAAGCTATGTTCTTATAAAGGGTGTTGTTTTATGAGTTAACTTCCCACTGGCTGAAAATATAAAACAATGGATACCTGTTACACTAGTATTACCACTGGGCCCCAAGCAACGGGACTAGACAGTATCAAGCAGAAAGAGTCAGGTGTCCCACACACTTGAATTTTCTGCTCTCTCCTCTGAGTTCATGTCAGGGCCAGCAGGACAAGTCCTAATTTTGGAGGCAGGAAGCCAGAACTTCTGGCAAAGCTGCCTCTGGCCCTCACTACAGCCATCACTTGTTTAGCTCTCGGCATTCAGCAGGGTATGAGAATGGGATACCACAACTGGTAATTATGGGAACTCATAGTATGTGATTTCTTCCATTAAGACTTTACTTTAATGGAGGTAAACTGCCTATCCAAAAGGCAGAGCACTATAGAAGAGGCTTAATGGCATGAGATCATGAGTTTAAAAGAGGCTTCTTAGAGGTAGGCCAGTACTCAGTTCACCTGAGAGTAGAAAGGATGAAAAGTAAACACTATAAGCACTTTCACACATTATCAGAAAGATGGTGAATAGGTTGAGATGTGATTATATAGCAGAATCCCATGGATAAGGCAAACAAACTCAATGGAGATAAATGACCCACACAAACTTTATAAGTATGAAGAATAAAAGTGAGCTGTACATATATCTATCTTTACATTATACTATAGTATGCAGTACTTCATAGAATATATCAGTATGTCTACATCCTGAGGGGCTCTTAACTTAAGTGTCTGATACCAAAATATCTCATATTTCAGACTTTGGGGATTTTATAATACTTGACATATGTATTGAGATGTGGGGCTATGACATAGTTGTAAACACGAAATTCGTTTTTCACATATACTTCAAATATAAAATCTGAATATAATTGCAAACAACATTTTAAGGTAATTTTCCCCATAAAACAAGTGCATTTTCTGCCGATTATAGTATCACTATGTTGCTTAAACATTTTTCAGATTGGGGATTTGGGAGTTTCATTATCATATATATATGATAATGAAAAGAGTGCCATGCACTATTCATGGAAACCTACTTAACAATATGAAACATATTGAGTAACAATATGAGTAAAACACACGAGAATGATAAATGAATACAGGAAAGTCATTCTTTGGGGGATGGAGAGGGGACAGGACCTGGATACACAAAGGCTTTGGTTCTAAATCTGATGTTTCATCCTTAAAGAGTACTCAAAATATCACAACTATTAGGAAGCTAAGGGCTGACTAAAGGAAGCTGAACTTAGAGCTGATGAGGTGGCTTGGCAGTTAAGACCACTTGCTGCTGGCACAAAGGCTCTGGATTTCATTCTGAGCACCCATATGGTGCCTTACAACCATCTGTAACTCCCATGTCAGGGTAGCCAATGCTCTCTTCTGGCCTCTCTTGGCACCAGACACTCAGGTGGTGCATGTAGGTATGCATGTGGGCAAAACACACATACAAAAATGTTTTTTTTAAATAAGCTTAATTTAAAAATGCATTTTCATACTCTCTCCATGCTTGAGATATGTCTTTTGATATAGTAATTAACAAGTTCAAAGACAGGAAAATTGGGCTCATCTGTTGCCCATCTGATCCTTTTCCTACCAGAGGATAACCCCAAAAGCAAATCCAGCCCATGAAACTGTCAGTGCACAGCTGGAGAGTCTCCACACACCTCTGCTGGGATTGCTCTGATTATTCTATAAGACACCACATGTCAAGCAGGTTTCCCATTATTGAAGGGGGAACAGGTGCCATGCTTCTTCTTGGTGACTCCCTCTGTTCAAGTTGCAGCTACTGAAACTATCTTGTCATGGGGAGGGTCTATTCAGGCCTCCAGAACTCCTGTCCTTCAGTGGGTGGGGGCTCCCAGGCCACAGTCAGCAGCCATTTAGTTCTCACAGAGCATTTCCAAGGGACATTGGTAGGAACTGAATAAAAAGCAACAGATGCTAGTGGTAATTTCCATTCTTGGAGAACCATATACCTAGGTTATGGCCTTATACAAGGTAATTCTTTGGCCAGCCTTTGTTCCTTATTTGTAGAAGGAGGACTGGAATGTCATCTCCATGTTACCCAGCTGCTTAACTAGATGGCCTGGGAGTGCAGATTCAATGGGATTAAGAATAGTGTGGTCATAAGCTGCATTACTTGTCATGTTTTGCTATGGGAAGGGACTTAGCTGGGTATGACTGACAATATGTGCAAAGGCAAAGCTGCTCTTGAATCCTGAGGCTCCTTAATTTCTTGCAGCTCCTGAGCCTCCCCACACCCACAGGCATGCTTTGAGAGTACACTCACATTGAAGCAGAGGCTCTTTGCCTTTGAGGTAGAGCTTAATAGCTTCCAGTTGAGACAGATGCCGGTGCTCTGGGTGCAGGTCAGTGTTGCAGTAGGACCTAAGAAATTGACAGGGTCCCAAAGGAAAACATGTAAGTATTCACAGCTTCTCCCCCCTCCTTTGTATTTGGACCAGGAAAACTGAGTAAGAGGGCAGATGAAGCAGATGGCAAAGAGAGCAACAAATCTTGAAACTGATGAAAGGCTATTGGAGTCTTACCATTCATCTGCCAAGGACACATCGGGATGTTCTAAGTCATGCAGGCCTGGAAGTCAAGGACAAAACATTATTAAGCATCACCCTTCTTCCTCTTCCTAGAGACCTCAAATACTCTAGGACAGCACTTATGAGGGAGTAGTTCACAGTAGATATCAACCCCAAAGGGATGTTCTGGGAAACAAGGACTCTGGACACATGTGGAAAGTCATCCAGATCACTCTCTCACCCTGCTGTGGCCAGCACCGCCATATTCCCTTAGTGTTCATCCAGGAGAAATCTCAACCTCATGAAAATGAAGGGCATTTCTCACAGGATGTCTAGGAAGACAGATTCTGGAGCTCCATGAAGCTGGAACTGACAACTGGACCATTTAACTCCTGTGTAATGCTAACAGGTTTGCTTCTTCATACTTCCTTCATGTACAAAACAAGAATGACATAGACCCTACCTACACATAGTTGTGAGGGTGATACTATAGGCTTAATTATATGAGGTTGTCAATACTCCATTATTTTCAACCAGCAAAGAAGACTAGTAGTTGCCAAAGGATTCTAAGTGAAAGTGAGTCATCTGTCTAGAAGAGTAGTTAGGAGAGCTGAGGCTGGCATGGAAGCCAGGAGTTTCTTTATATATGTTTTTAATTAAATTAGAAACACTCTTATTTTACATACCAATCCCAGTTCCTTCTCCCTCCCATCCTCCCATGCTCCCCCAACCTCCCCATCCCACCCGCTATCCATTCCCCAGGGAGAGTGAGGCCTTCCATGGGGGAATCATCAAAGTCTGTTATATCATTTCGGGCAGAGCCTAGGCCCTCCCCCATGTATTTAGGCTGAGAGAGTATCCCTCCATGGGAAATGGGTCCCCAAAGTCCATTTGTGCACTAGGGATAAATACTGGTTCCACTGCCAGAGGCTCCATAGAGTGCCCAGGCCTCCTAACTGACACCTATGTTCAGGGGGCCTGGTTCAGTCCTATGCTGGTTCCCCAGCTGGCAGACTGGGGTCCATGAGCTCCCACTTGCTCAGGTCAGCTGTTTCTATGGGTTCTCCAGCATAGTTTTGACCCCTTTGCTCATCACTCCTCCCTCTCTACAACTGGATTCCAGGAGTTCGGCTCAGTGCTTAGCTGTGGGTGTCTGCTTCTGCTTCCATCAGCTACTGGATGAAGGTTCTAGAATGGCATATAAGGTAGTCATCAATCTCATTATAGGGGAAGGGCATTTAAGGTAGCCTCTCCATTATTGCTTAGATTTTTAGTTGGGGTCATCCTTGTGGATCTCTGGACATTTCCCTAGTGCCAGATTTCTCTTTAAACTTATAATGGCTCCCTCTATTAAGGTATCCTTTCTTGCTCTCCTCTGTTTTTCCCTAGACTCAATCTTCCTGATCCCTCATGTTCTCCTCCCCACTCTTCTTCTCCACTTCTCTTTCTCCTCCCCCCTTGCCCCATGTTCCAAATTTGCTCAGGAGCTCTTGTCCCTTTCCCCTTCTCCAGGAGACCATGTATCTCTCTCTTAGGTCCTCCTTATTTCCTAGGGAAGCTAGGAATTTCACAGAATACTCCAGACTTCCTGATGTATGCTAGTGTTGTGATATGGTTTGTTTTCCAAAGGTGTGTGTGTGTGTGTGTGTATTGGAAATTTGAACCCCAACAAGTCAGCATTGAGAGGGTAGGAGGTAGGAACTTTTAAGAATGGGATTTAATTTCCATTAAATTAGGTAACTGAGTTACTACCCTTGGAAGAGATTAATGTACTGGTCACAGTAATGGGTCTCTTTCTTCCTCACTTGTATGAGTAACCCAATTAAACACAATAATATTCCCGTCTACCTTTGCTATGTTATGTTGCTGCCAGAAAATCAACGGAATATTGCTACCCAATCTTGGACTTTAAGCCTCTAAAACTGTAAGCTAAATAAATTTTTTATAGGGTACTTAGTCTCGGGTATTTTGACACAGCAACATCAATGAGGTAAGACACTCTAGAGAGTCACCCTCTTTCTCTGATCTCAATGGGTCATCTGCAGACAAGCATTTCTAAATATGACTGGGTACTCTGACGTTGTTTGTAATGTTTCAGGAAGTCAGTTTCTCCAGTGACTCACTGTATGCCAATCCTGGTCAAATGCAGATGTCTAAAATGCTTGATGTGCAACACAATATTGCTTAGTTCTACAGGAAGCAAGCAGTAGAACATTGTTTATCTATCTTAGTCTCTCTCTCTCTCTCTCTCTCTCTCTCTCTCACACACACACACACACACCTTCTCTTAACCCTTTCCCTCCTTTTCTTCCTTGTTTCTTCCCTCCTTCTCACCTCCTCTTCTCTTTCTTTCTTCAATATTTTTCCCGAGGCAGGAACAAGTGTGTGCTAGAATATCCTAATGAACCAAACAACCAGCCTTCCTTTGTGGACTGTAATTTCAAGTGACAGGAGAAACACAAGCAATGTTGGAATTTGTATATACGGCATATCAGCTGATAGTGGCAAGAGAGAATGCACAGGAAGGCCAGGAGGGAAGAGATGGGAAGGCTTCGGACAGAGCTTTGCTCAGGTGGCCTGGAAAAGATTCACTGAAAAAGTAACTTCTGTGCAAAGGAGAAAGCAAAGAGGCATATGAAGCTTGCTGGTGGCAGGGGGAGTGCTCACTACAGAAGTGACAAGTGCAGAGGCCTTGCTGTGGGCTGTACCTTCCCAGGATGCTGAGTTCAGGGTGTTGATTCTGTTCCCTTCTCTCACTGCAGGTTATTCTGCTTGCCTTCATCTTTGAAACTCTCCCAGGCTCACAGGGAGACTCACAAATGAGGCCCAAGGGATGAGCTCACTCTCATTACTTATTTGAGTTCTTGGATAACATACAAATGTGATTTTATCCAGTCCTTTCCCCTCTGATTTTGATCCTTCTGAGAAAACAATACTCTGGGAAGTTGAGACTGATAACATGCACCCAATAATTGATTCAATAATCATTGAATTGGATTGGATATAATTATATAAAAGAAGCAACGTGTCAAAGGAGGTCTTGAAGAGACACGATATTAGCATGAAGACCAGTTCAGGCTTCAATCAACCTTCAACACTGTTTTAGGTGTGCTGGGGACTGAATCCAGGGTGTGGTGCCTGCAGGCCAGAGCTCTACCACTGAGCTAAACCCTCAGCCCTGATCTCTTACAATTCTGAGTAAAAATTTGCTATTCATCATCTTGGTGGCAGCAGTCATTGGCAAAGCATGTGGAGGGCCTGGCTACAGCACACCCCCTCCCAGAATATGGCTACCATCCTCAAAGAACTTTCCACTCCAGGAATAGAAGAGAACTATGATTAGGCCAAGGCTCTCACAGATGAGAGCTTTTGGCTAGCAGCCTCAGGGAAAGCAGCTTTCCTGGGCTCTCTTACTCAGGGAGCTGACAGGCCCGAGTCCTTTTATTTACAGAGGACCCACGGAGAGAGGAAGATCTGATCTCATTTGTGTGGATAACCAGACACTGGCCCCCTTGCTAAGTATTCAAACTAATTTCTTGCTTAGTTCTGTGTTCTCTCAAGTGATGGCTCAGCCTAACAGCTGCGGAACACACAGGAAGGAGGTAGTGACCAGAAAAAATGGTCCAAAAGACTGCAATTGTGAGCAGGAAGAAAGCCAGGGAGAAGAGAGGGAGAGCAAAAAATAGACAATGGCGGGAGGGAGAGACTGACAGACAGACAGAGAGACAGTCAGTCAGACAGACAGAGACATGAGAAGAAAACAAGGAAGAGTCAGGCTAAAGGGACAGATACAAGGGAGGCAAACGGTCCACTAAAGACCTCTCCTGCTCTGACCATGAATCAATATCATCATTTCATCTCAAATAGCTTGGCTATGGATTTTATTGCTTCAGGGGCACTGATATACTCAAAGCTATACAAAGTCCATAAAATTAGAAAATTCTAGATATTGGAACATGGCTTTTAAGAATACTTTCTTTGGAGTATATCTTGTCCAGGCCGTGAGGTTGACTCATGTTCTCTTATGTCTTTGATAAGAGACACCATATGTTTGATGCTTGGATGGGTATATCCTTGCTTCTGTCCAGTAACCAGGGGACCCCTCTATTCTCTCTTCTGCTCTACCAGACATCATGGCTCCTTGTCAGAAAAAAACCCAGTGCCTGTGAAACACTGCAGGGCTAATCAGCAGATGGACTTGACCCAAAGGCCAGGTTAAACAAGTGTCTTACTCAGTCATTTATAGAATAAAAGCCCTTTAAACACCACACTCACCTAATTCCAAATGTTCACAGTATTGGAAATGGTGACTGCTTAGGATTCATGGGTTGTTGGGGATTTAAAGGATAATTTCTATGACAGCAACTTTATGCTTTTCAGATTTGGGATGACTAAAGTTTATGGGAATCATTGTGCACCTGCACTTTATGAAGATGGAAGGCCTCAGAGCTATAAGATCCTACTTCTGCTTCCCAACCTCTTTTAATCTCTTCAGTAGTCATAGTTCCCCTGGATGAAGGACAACACAAAACCAATTAGACGGGTGGCTCAACTATGTTGACAGCAAAGGCTTCCAGATCTTTCTTTGCATTGCTTCTCCTTATACTTCTGTTTTTACATTAATTTAGTTGTTCCCAAAGGTAGTATGAGATTCCTATAATTTGCCTCCACAACTTTATGGGTAAAAGAATATACCAAAGCCAGCCACTGACTGGGGTTCCCACCATTCAGAAATCCACACAAAACTGGCAAGAAAAAAAAAGGGCTAAGAGGGCAGTGATTTGAGTCAAGTGCCCAAATCACTAGCCAGAGGCTTTAAAGTCACACACAATCTTCAGTTCTCTCAGGGCTGGCTCTGGGCCTTCCTCCCCACACCCAAGGATAAGCCAACCAAGTTTGTGCCTTACCTTCTTCAATGGTTACATTCCCTCGGAAGAAGTATTTCCCATGGCCCCTGGAGAGCGCCACACCTAAACTGTGCAGAGAAACAAAGCAAACCTTGAAGTCCAGGGTAGTGACTGGAATAGACTTGTGGGCTAGCATTTTTATTTTATTTTATTTTCCATTTTCACATTTCCATTTCATGTTCTGTAAACAATTTTTTCAACAGTTTACTTTCAAAAACCTCACTGATTATAGTGGGTGTTGGTTTTTCTTAGGCCCAAGCAGCTGCTTCAAAGTCATTTCTGATTGGAAATGCCAGCGGCAATTGGCTGCTGTTGTGTTTGTAAGATTTGTGGGCAACAACTTGTCCCTCCAGAAAGCTCTCCACTGGATGTCCTCCCAAGGCCACACACCCTGCTCCTTGCTACCACCTTACACACCTCTACTCTGAACTTAGGCAGAGTCCCAGACCCCCCAAAAAACCAATCTCTTCTCAACAGCAAAACTCTGAAGGCCCATGACACTCAAAAGCAGCAGCAGGGCCATATGGCTGGCTTGTTAGCCTGGTCCACTCCCTAGTCTAGCAGCTTTCCCACATTCTTATTGGCTTGATTTAAATGCCTTTCTGTTTTGGCCTAAAGTGAGAGACTGTTTTTTTAAAAACAGTCCCTTCATTTGGCAAAGCCATTTAGTGGCTCATGTGTTCCTTGATTCCTTGGTTCCAAATTGCATCTGGTCATAATCCTTGGCAGTTGGTGACAATGATGCTAGAATTTACTTTTCAGATTGATCTATACTGATTAACTCTCCCTTAACTCTGAAAGATACCAGCTCAGGAGCACAAAGTAACCCTATTAAAATAAGGTGATGCTGTTGTTTTCTACAAATCACATAACAACATTGAGTTCACAGTAGCAGGCAACTTTAGAATGTTCCATACACATCTGAAAGCAGGCCACAAGGCAAAGTCTATAACGGAGAGACAACACAAAAGGACATTCAGAATAGTTGAAACGGAAGCACAAGGTGGGGATGAAATGTCACCTGCAGGATTACTGGGTCGTGAAAATAAAAGGTGAGAGATGGGTCTTAAGAGGCAGCAAGTGAGATGGTGAAGAACCTGGTGACCCTCTGAACTGGTCTCCTCTACCCTTGGTGGGAGCCCCAGAGATTTTTTGGGGGGGCAGGGGGAGATGGGATGTGCAGCTGTAGCAAATGGATGGGCTGTTTGGGGTGGGCCTGAACCATCTTCCCTCTTCTAGAAGAAAGGCAAAGAGCAGCCTGGGCAAAGCCCCTTCCTCACTCTTTCCGGCCTTTGGGCAGGGTGTTTGTTATCCTTAGATGATGAGCTCTGAGAGGCCAGCAGGTTGGTTACAAACACACTGATAGGTCTGATGGAATGTCCATGATTATGGTCAGCTCTACCTGAAAGGAGTACCCTTGATGTCTGTATAATAGTAGTCATTTGTCATCACCAAAACCCGTTTCTAGATCAGGGGGAAAAGTCATAGAGAAAAGAAAACATGGTTAGTCTGCTAGATGATGTTTTTCAGAAATCAATAAAAATAAATGGACACACTGTGATCTGATTAATAATAATTCTACATGAATCTTGTTTGAGATAAGTAAAGACAAGAGAGAAATGAGCTCAGCGAAAGATATTTATTCCAAAGAGAACCTTCAAAGCTAATTTTTCACACTGGTTTGTTTTAATGAAGAGGCAAGAATGTTTGAGAAAAAGGTACCCCTTTGTCCACGGTCTTCTTCACCTCCATGGAAAATTTCCCCGTCTTCCGATTCACCATGGCATTTCGTAACTGGAACAAGAAAATGGAATTGGGAATTAGTGCCTCCCTGGGTTCCCATGTCATTGAGTGCTGGGCTCAGAAGTCCTCTCTTCAAAGTCCAGAAAGGATTCCCACCAATTTCTACATGCTCCTGAGGATTCACTTGCACATGGTGTGCAGAACTCTGATTTGGGTTGTACAAGTGAACCCCAACATCTTTCCTGCTCCTGGACAATGGGGGGGGTGAACAAGGACAAATGACTTCCAACTTTTATTTGGGGTACACAAGTGAACCCCTTAGGGGTAGCAACAAGAGCGGCCTCAGGATGTTGATGAGTCCAGAGGTCATAGAATGAACTCCAGACAATCTGCTAAAACTATCAACAAGCGGGAATGTCTCTGGGGGACAAGTTGGTTTTCAAAGGGGGTACCGATTTGTCACAAAGAAATCATTTTTCAAAAGATAATCAAGTTAAAGATGTTTTTCTAAACAGCAGTTAAAAAGATTGGGGGGCACTGGGGAGACAGTAACTCTTTTTCCACAGCATGAATCAGCTTCAGATGGTCACCCAATTAACAGCCTTGCTGACAAGACAGTGAACAGTGCTGACCCTAGTTCTGAGTTTTGGAGGTCCCATCTTGGAACAGCAAGCCTAGCTCGCCTTCCCTCCCCCTAGCTGACCTCATCTAATTACCTGTGGCCTTCCACGAGTTCAGAGGAGGACAGCAGACTGGGTGATGAAGGATGTGCCTTCATGGGCAGCAAGGAGACATGACAGGAAAGGCCATTTAATGGGTTAGGAACAAAGGCTGACATGCCAGTCCATTGGGAACTGTTCTTTCTCTGTCTGCGCTTCAGGATTTTTTTTTTTTTTTTTTTTTTTTTTTTTTTGTGTGTGTGTGTGTGTGTGTGTGTGTGTGTGTGTGTGTGTTGATTTTTGTTTTTAATTTCTTTCCTTTGGAACCTGAATGAGATCAGGCTGATAGAAAACTGCAGGGCTTGCAGCACCTCAAATTTGATTCCGGGCTGTCTAGATTTGGGTTAGCATTCCCGTCTTCTCTGAGAGAGAGTAAAAGCATAATTTTTAGCTGGAGGCATGTATAAAATAAAACATATATTTTACTTTAGATATTTTTTAACAACACATAATGGGCATTTCTGGAAATATTTTCCCATTTTAACTTTTGTGGTTTTGGATGGAGAGAGCTGGTCCTAATTAAGTCTACTTTCTAACTTTTAAGAACAGGCTCGATTTATCTTTAACATGGTTTTCATTTTTCCTCTTTTTGGTGCCTGCCTAAAGCCATTTGGGACCTTCCCCTCTCAAGTTCCTCAGGCAAGTCAGAGATTATGTCAGCTTCTCCTAGCCAACCTACCCCCCAACCCCCAGTAGCAGAGAACAATTAGTATGGGGCCAGGGGGGCCCAAGGCCAGGGTCACTGATGCTTTCTAGAGGCGAAGGCTTATACAGTTATTCTAGTCTTACAAGGATAATAAGCTCTCCCTCACAAGCACCTCATTGTGAGGAAGGACAGAATGCTGTCACTTAGAAACAGACCCTAGAGACAGACTGACCATGGGCAAATCACTACTTTCTCTGTGCCTCAATTTCCTCTTCTGCTGAACAGAATAGAGCACAGCACCCATCTCATACAGTTGTGGTAAGTAGCACATGGGCAATGAGCAGAGGAGGCCCAGGTACACTAACTGTTCTCTGTGCCTTAATGTCCTCCATTCTCACCACCACTGTCATCGTTTTCCTTACCTGGGTGTCAGGCACCTCCTGCTAGCTAAAGGAATCAGAATTCAAGCTCCAGATGACTGGACACCAATGTTCAATCTCTTACCAATGTTTCTCTAGCTGCTTTGACAATGAGCTATATAAAGAATGCATCATGCTGAGGATGCCTTTGCATTTCCTGTCTCCATAGACTCCATTTCCTCTCTTCACTGGTCAGAGCCCACTGGGTGGATTTTGTGACATCTCCCCTACTTCTGTGGATTTCAAGTTACTGTCCCTAATTCTCCATGAGTTAGATAGACTCAAGAGGAAACAACATGGGGCATCAGAGACCCCTAGCTAGCAAGGCTCCATCACTGACATATAAGCTATTCTTTGATGTCGTTGTGCCTCAATGTCTTCTGTCATTTGTTCAATCAAAAATGACTCTGAGTGAAGCCACCCAGATCCAAAACTTCTGTCCAGTGCTGTCTTAAGCTGTAGATGTCAGGTTATTGGTAAGCTCCCATTGCTGATAGCTACTGTTGACTGAGAACTTCCTGAGGATCGGGCACTGATTCAAAAACTCTCAGAACTGTCTTCTGTGTTTCTATTTCCATACCTATCTGACCCGAGAGGAAGTTGAGGCCTGAGGCTAAGAAGCTTGCCCAAGGAAACACAGGCTGTAACTCTCATGCCCAAGTTTCTAGGGCTGGAAAGATAGCTGGGTGATAAGAATGCTCACTGTTCTTGTAGTGAGCCTGAGTCTGGTTCTTAGCACCCGCATTGGGCAGCTAATAACCACTTGTAACTCCAGCTCAAGCTGTTGTGATAGCCTTATCTGACTTCAAAGGGATTTCTCATGCTTTCAACACACACACACACACACACACACACACACACACACACACACACCGCAAGTTCCAAACCTCTGCTGCCTAAATCAGAAGATAAAATTAGTTATTTATCATTAGTATGAGTTATATATTGTTATTTCTTGCTTTCTCAAAGCACAAGTTTTAGAAATTGACTGTGGCATGGTCTGTGGTTTTACCTTCCCAGTAGCTCTTCCATATACTTTGGCTCTGGGACTCATAGCCCATGAGAAGGTGATATTCTGCTCTTGTATCAGAGGAGGGAAGAGACTAATAGTTGGAATGCACTTTGTGAGCCTGGAACATTCTAGAAAAGTCACTTTTCTATCTTAATGGTCTGCGTATTGCCAAGGATCCCTTGCAAATAATCTCTCTAGAAGTTGGTGGCCCCCACATGTGAGGGAGGTCCGCAGAGCTCAGGTAAGAGTGGTGAGCAATAACAATCCCATCTTCCCTATGGAAGAGCATGGCCATGGTGCTGCTCTGAACAGTCTTTGAACTTGCCACTGCCTGGATTTGTAATCATGAACAGCTGGAAAAAATGAAAATGGCTTGGCAGAGGAAAACTTTAAAATAATTTTTGGTGTGTCCATATGTTAGATGATTATACTGTCATTAGAAATCACATGCATAGATGCTTGACTAAACACACCCAAAGAAAGGCAAGTCAGATGTCAATGGTCTACGGTACCTTTTTGTTCCCTATCAGATGCCAGACATCTGTAGGTGTGATATGCAATGACCACAGCTCTCATCACAATGAAATGAATAACAGAAAAGGCAAACTCTCCTCCAGGGGATATAAACATTTAGCCACTTATCAGCCTCCCCAGCCTCTGGGATACACCCTGACACCTAGTTCACTTGTGCTATACTGGAGTCTCTGGGGATTATCAGTTTGGGTGACTTTATCAAAGTAACTACTTTTCTAGCACTGTGCTCCAGGTAAAGCTGGATGCTCATTCCACCAGAGGTCTGCTGCTCTTCCCCCTTAGGCAGTGCCCATGGGGGAAAGCTTCTCCAGAAGGTGCAGTTTCGATTGTAAATAGTTTGTGTCTCCTTATATAAAGACAGCTCATTCTCCTGATGATATTGCCTATCAGTTTACTTCTCAGTGAAACTTCCCTTGCTTGGCCATCTATATCCTTCTGTGGCCATCATTCTTCCTGAGTATGAGGCAAGGAACTGAGAGACCACTGGCTTGGGTGAATATGGTGCCCACTGAACACTGGGGTACCGTATATTTGTCCCCTATGCTAAGCCCACTAAGAACCAGGTAAGTGTCCCATTTTGTGCTCAAAGAGACTACAATACCCCCATAGAGATGAACATTTACTTTGTAAGAACTCACATTTACGAGGTACCAGATGGAGTCTTCAAGCACTCTGGAACTCTAGGGCTTTTTCCATGGCACACTAAAGTGGGTGTGTCAGGGACACAGCTTAGGGGGCCAGATAGTCTGATGGGTACTTTTGGACTATGACATAATTTCTCTGCCTCAGTTTATTTAACTGTAAAATAGGGATAGATACTTGACAGTGTTGCAATGAGAAATAAATGAGCTCATCTTTAC